>NW_015157596.1:0-1263 GCF_000732505.1 Cyprinodon variegatus
GATGATCTGGTGAACTGGAAAGTGACCTGAGATGACATGATGTGAATTGGAGCTATAGAAATAAACTGAATAGAATTGAATTTGAAAGGGGTGGACCAGTGACATTAAAGGGCTTGTCGCAGATATTTTTGATTTATGCCCAATATTGAAGCGTGGTCTGTGCTATGTTATTCCACAACGCCAGAGGGCCAATCAGGAACTAGCTGTGGGTCTAGATACGGTCGAGGCGGTCAGGAAGTGGGGGTAAGTTTGTGCGACAACGGAGGGACATGAGGGCCAAAAAGGGCGGGGCTCCAGGTGGTAAAAGGGTCCCAGCGTTCTCTCGCACCTCGCTCTGCTAGCTGCTCCATCTTCACCAGTCGTTTTCCACAATGGCGGTCAGACAAACAAAACAAGCCGGTAAGGAACCAAACAGGAAATACGCATAGAGTAGAGCGGATGGAGATCTGACCAATCAGAGGCCTCCTGTCTGCGGTCAACTACAATTTTGGGGAGGGCCAGCGGAGTGTCTGCGGTAGGGGCGGGGGTCATATCTGCGTTCACTGCGACACACGCAGACCACCTGGTTTAAATCAGGTTTTAGAGTGAAGCTGAATTTGCTCAGACAGATCAATAGAAACTTTTTCCATTCTTTTTTATTTTCCCCTGTTTTTGTGCTCAGCTTTAACAACAGTCAGGTAAAAACCTAAGGACAGAAAGACAGGATCGTTAGTGAACACAGAATATTCACCACATGCATAAATTATATATGGCATCAGAATAGTTGAACCAATCTAATCTCCATATAATCATGACAGAGTTTTACAAAATGCACAACAGTTCTGCGCCTTGCCCAGACATTTAGCCATAAGTACCATAGAATATAACCCCAAAAATTATTCACATCGCTGCAGCCATTTTCAAATCAAGGTGTGCAAACTAAACGAGGAGGACTCCACTCGCATTACACATACTAATTCAACACAGCAGCAGCAGTCAGAACCCAGATCGGAGGTCTTCAACAGGGGGTCTGCGACCCCCAGGGGGTCCACGGAGGTTCTGAATGGGGGTTTTATTTCCCTCTGCAATTTTTTCCACTCATTGAAATGTTTTTAGATCCACATAAACATGAATTCAACAGACTGTAGTAAACAGATAAATGGAGGCAGAAGATGTCTTTCAGTCATCAATGCTCACATTCAGAGACACACACACTGCAAAAACTATATTTCTTAAAATAAGTGGATTTCTTCTTAAATTGAGCAGACACTTTGCCAATGGAAT
>NW_015157597.1:0-1262 GCF_000732505.1 Cyprinodon variegatus
TATATATTTTTTTCCATTTCAATTTACAAAACCTGACCTTTTCTTGCAAAATAATGGAACAAAATTCTTTCCATATAATTTCCCAGCAGAAAGTTTTAGGAACGTTTTCGGAAAATAGCACTCAGGTCACCTTGTGTCCTTCACTTTATTCTCCCACCAAGAGTAAAAGAGAAGGTGGAGATAAATATGGAGATCCAGAAAATCTTCGACTCTTAAATGCACCACTTGATATTCCTGTTCAGCCATGAACAGTTTTCATCAATCATTAATATTCAAGCCTCTTCAAACTCATACATACAGACGCTCACACAGAGCAGAAAGGTCAAGGCATCTGTAGGCCTCTATTGGATATGGAGAAGGGTGCTTCAGAGCCTTCATCCTCCTCTGAATCTGAACATGATGAATTAGCATGAAGTAATAAACAAGCAGAGGATAAAGCAGTTAAACTAGACCACACTTAGCAACAGCAAAAGAACTAAATGATCTGTTCTGGCAAATCACTATCAAGGCAGAAGACTCCAATGTGCTTCTATCCCTCTGATCACCACAATCTACCAAGCAAAAATTGGTTGAAAAGACGACATGATTTATGTCCAAATGACATCTACATTTGGCTGGAAGGTGAAAGGGGAAAACCCGCAATTTTCAGATTGTTGAAAACGCTTCAAAAACCCAGTTTTCAACGTCTTTTATTGGACAAAATCAGACCAACCAGACCAACATTCCTTTCTGGATCAAATTAAGACTGAGGGGCCGACCAGGTTTAGCCTCCAAACCAACGTCTAAATAACGTTTGGTGTTTCAAATGCAATAAAAAAATTAAATGTTTTTGTTGTTTTACACAACGTAGAACCTTCCAGCTGGACAAAGACTATACATCAGCCGTTGATTTTTTTTTGCCAGATATAAGCGTTTCTTTCTTGTATCAGTATCAGCCGATAAATGCCTGCATTCCTGATTCATCAGTCACTCAGCAGCCAAGCATTGACAGCAAGTGAAGTTCCTGCCTTGCTGCTCCCTTCAATTCTATCCATTATTAATGGTTTTCTTTTGTTTTTGTTAGAGCTGGGACTTACTGTAATACTTGTTTTTTACATTTTTTAAGGAGAAAGGCAGAAAGATCAGCTTCAAGAAGTGGCTCCAAAATAATCAGCTACATGGATCCGTTAGACTGATGTCAAAATCATTTTTAAAGGAAAGTCGGGTCATATTCAAAATTCAAACTTCTGAAAATACTTTAAATATGAAATTATTCCATAGTG
>NW_015157598.1:0-1262 GCF_000732505.1 Cyprinodon variegatus
TTTGTAATGTTGGTCTGCACCTCCCGGCCATCTTACCCTTCGGCTGTTAGAGGGAGAGGAAACACAGGGCTGACGGAGCAGCTGCAGCAACAGCCAGTCAGCTGCAAGAGGAAAACAAGCGACTTTTCCCACAGCCTTATGTTGTGAGTTATAAACATGTTATCTGCAGGTTACATCGTCTCATTGGTAGAGACAAATAGGTCGGTCCAAAGTTTTGGTAGGAACATATCCTTCTGCAAACCTAAGCTTAAAATTGATCTGTAAAGTTTCCCCTTTTGTAAAACTATCAAAATCATACCTTTTCCTTCATGATATTCGTTCCCTTCTTCCACGTTGGAGTTTCTTCCCGAATTCCTTCGGAAGGGAGCACAGAAAAGTGAGCTCATCCTGTCTGCCAGAAGCTGAAACACATGGGAAATAAAGGACGCTGGATGTTTTACAGTAGCAGCTATCAGAGGGGGTCCTCTGCTCTCTGCAGTGGGCGTTTCCTTCTGTCATCCAGCTGCAAAATAATCATTTAGACCAGCTGGTTTCACGAATAAAACATAATTGTTTCAAATAATAACTACGTTTTAATGAAAATATTCATTAAAACATAATGTATGCATCAATCTGTACAACACCTCCCTCAGAAAGTCATGCCCTCCCCCCCCAGACTACAGAATTATTAACAAATTTGACATTTATTAATTATTTTGTCTCTTTTGAACATTGCTATTACTTATTTTTTTTTAGATCTGTAAATATATATATATATATATATTTGTTTTTGTATATATATATATTTGTTTTTGTATATATATATATTTGTTTTTGTTCTTTTGTTTTCAGTGTGGAAAGCTGTATTGTATTTCTCTGTGTTGTATTTTATTCCTTTAGATGAAAATCCCCTTTTTAATAATACAATAAATCACTTGTCTGTTTATCAGTATAATGGTTATTGGTGTCAGCAGAACAGTTTAGTGCACATAGACAGTTTTAATGCGGTTAGGATAGTGATTAGGGCAGATATTCGGACATAGCCCATGGACTTCAAAGTCCTTTTCAAAATGGTGGTTGCCAGGGGCAACATATAGAGAATTGCCCATAAAAACAAATCAAGATTTATCTGAAATGAATGCATATAGAGAAGGAATATACATTCTGACAAAAAAGTGATGTCTTTGTTTTACTAGTTTATTTAAAATGTAATGTTAATTGTAAAGGACCAGATTTAAATAAGATTAAATAAAAATATAATTTAAATAAATAAAATATTAATT
>NW_015157599.1:0-1262 GCF_000732505.1 Cyprinodon variegatus
TGCCGAGTTGTTTTGTGTTAACTATAGTTCACTTGCAGCTCCTAGATTACCTAAAACGTCTGTCTGCTTTAATCAAACTTGCAATTTAACTGAAACTATAGCTACCCGGCCAGTATAACATATCTAAGTTAGCATAAATTTAACTTCACCTACAATTCTATCAACAAATGGCTACGGTCGCTACGTGCTAAGAAGCTAATGTAACGTAGCCAGCCTGAATACTAAATGTTATGAAAGTTAGCCAACATCAGTCAGTTTATCATTGGGACAATATAGCCGTTGATTTAATATTACATTATAAACAACCACCACCAATCTTTCTGTTAACTTACCGTAATGTCTTTGTGTTGAACTGTGACGTGTCTCTTCTGGTTTTTTGTGTTTTTTCCTGCTACCATGTGGCCACATTCTTTCCCTTCGACTAAAATCAAGCATTTGGTTTTGTTCTCCACTTCAGTGAAGCAAAAATGTGTCCATATATCACGTCTCCTCTTTCTCCTGAGCCCCGTGCAAAGCATGTTTACTTTTAACCTGTCGCCGCCTCGCCGTGAATCCCGCTCCTGTCTGCTCCATTTGTTGTGAAGGCTACTCTGTGCCTCCCGCTTCAGGTTTGAAAGTGGGTGTGTGAGGAGACAGGATTTGACAAAACCATATCATATAATAATATGTAATTTTCATCTCGTCTTTGTTCGTGAACTAAAATGTCCATAGATTTTAGTCGAGTCTTTATTTAACGCACTGCATTTTCATCTCGTCTTTATTAGTCTACGAAAATTAATTCTGATTTACTCCCAGTTATTGTTTATTAGTGGGGATTTTAGTCTCGTCTAGTTTTCGTTTGGTGAAAAATGTGCGTTGACGAAAATATTTTCATTTAGTTTCTGTCAACGAAATTGGACAAGTGTTTTGTGTGCAAGCTCTTGGAGGATTTCGTTTACATTGCTGGCAGTGGGCATTCGTCTGCAACTGTGGTTATCAAGAATCTCTATCAATTCCTCTTTGTCAACACTGAAAACATAGTCACTCATAATGCCATCCATCCATCCATCGATCCATCCATCCATTATCTACCACCCTTGTCCATTGAGGGGTCAGGAGGGTGTTAGGAATCCAGTTTGTGTGGGTTTTGTTTGTTCTTCCCTCTACCACCAGGCAGCGCCTGGTTCTCGTTGGCCTCCTCACACATCTGTGGATTGTTACCTCATTACCGGAGGACTCTTAAGCTGCTGACTGCCACTACCTCGACGCCAGAGTGTTTGCCA
>NW_015157600.1:0-1262 GCF_000732505.1 Cyprinodon variegatus
GGTGACCTAGTGGTAAGGGCCACCGCTTGAATCCAGAGGTTCTGAATTCAAGCCCCACTCTCACAGACTGACACTCTGGGCCTCTGAGCAAGACCCTTAACCCCACACTGTTCCCGGGCCCCCCACGATGGCAGCCCACTGCTCCCTAAGGGGAGCAGAGGTAAATTTTGCTGCTCTGTACTTATGACAGTGTAATGACAATAAAAAAAAAAAGCTGAAAAAGCTATTTAGTGGACAGGATTTCATTAAAAGTCATTCGCACTGGAACAACTAGATCAGTTATGGATAAAGGGTGCATAGCTCACAAATCTGGAGCAGGCAGAAATCTCCTACAGCTCTAAGAATATGCCCAGGTGCTTTAAAAACAGCAGTAATGTCTTCAATTAAATCTGTGTTGTTGTTTTTTTGTTTTTCTGTTGTTTTTTTTAGCAGTATTGTTATGCAAATCAAACTAGTAATAATTAACAAGAATATTACACAAGTAAAATTAAAAAGTAGTTTTCTTTTCCTAAATGTTACTCAAGTAAATGGACCTAAATAAATGCAACTGCTTATTAAATAATAAAAAAATGAAATGTATTAATGTCACATTGGATAAATCTACCTCTGCATTTAACCCATCCCCTTAAGGAGCAGTGGGCTGCCACTGTGCGGCGCCCGGGGAGCAGTGTGGGGTTAAGGGTCTTGCTCAGGGACCCAGAGTGGAGGTTCTGGGGATCAAACCAGGTACTTGCAACCTTCTCAGAGCACAAGCGCACTGCTCTAACCACTAGGCTCACACTCTCACTATTATTCTCCTCTCAGTATTTATATTTTAGTGTGTATTGGTTAGTGTACACTGGTATTTTCCAATTAAAAAAAATAGCTGAAGGTGCAGAGATAATATCGCTAAAACAGAAATTGTGGTTGCTCTAAAAGGGTTAAGAAAAACTCATTTTACCAATAGTGGTGTCAGACACGTTAAAAAAAGAAATTGTCCTCATTAAATGCAATATTTTTAAAATGTTCACATATTTGATTCTTTAGAGAATAAAAATCTGTTACAGCAAAGTTTGCCTTCAAGATGAACTCATCTATTTTTTAAAAAGCTGAGAATTTTAATTGATTAATAATAATAATAATAATTTTAATTTAATTGATCAACTGTTTAGTCATTCAGGATAAAACAGGGACTTGTTTTTGTGAAGGATTTATCTGTTAGTTTAGATAAAGAAATTGTTTGTCTAAGTTCCCATGAAGGATCCGAGTTGAGCTGGTATTTT
>NW_015157601.1:0-1262 GCF_000732505.1 Cyprinodon variegatus
GACCCTATGCTGGTGCAGTGGGTCCTGGGTTCCTCCTGGTGAAGGACAACGCCTGGCCTCATGTGGCGAGAGTATGCAGGCAGTTCCTGGAGGATAAAGGAATTCATGCCATTGATTGGCCCCCACGCTCGCCTGACCTAAATCCAATAGAACACCTCTGGGACATTATGATTTGATCCATCCAACGCCGCCAGGTTGCACCTCAGACTGTCCAGGAGCTTAGTGATGCCCTGGTCCAGATCTGGGAGGAGATACCCCAGGGCGCCATCCGTCGTCTCATTAGGAGCATGCCCCGACGTTGTCAGGCATGCATACACGCATGTGGGGACCATACAAATGACTGAATACCATTTTGAGTTGCTGCAATAAAATTTCAGCTAAATGGACTAACCTGCCGCATCATTTTTTCACTGTAATTTTTGGGGTCTCTTTGAATTCAGCCCTCTGCAGGTTGATAATTTTCATTTCCATCAAATGATGTGGCATCCTTTTGTTCCTAACACATCATCCAGTCCATATCAGTAGAAATTAACAGCAGGATCTTTTTCCCCATTGAGATCTGATGTGTTTCCAAAGTGTTCCTTAAATTTGTTTGAGCAGTATATTAAACAAAATCATTTGAGTCCAGGGTAACATATTTTAATTCAAAACTCTTGACTAAATTAGTAAAATTATTATCTACACAAAGAAATACAACTAAAAATGCTGTAAAACCATTATTAACGCGGTGAAGCAATTATTTCACAGTTCAGCTTGGATTTTATGTTAAAGAACCGAAATGTATATGTAGGGATTTGGAATGTTTTCAAATTATCAATGCAAATCATATGGCTAAATAAAACATGATTTGGTTGATAAGTATTTTATCAACACCAGCTTAAAACATGTTAACATTAGGCTAGCTACCATGCAGTAGCTCCTGTTGGCTTGTCTCAATCATCATGACACGATCAGAAATCAAAAAACAAAAAAAGGAATTCTTAACCAGGAAAATCTTTCCCTTTCTTTTGCTGGACCTATAACCTCTATTTATCTCTGTTTTGAGGAATGATGAGGAGTTTTAAATAATCAGGGAAGTTTAGAACCTTTGTGGCTGCGTTCTAGGTGGGCCCTGTGCCGGGAGGCCAGTTGGGGCCGTTGTTAGGCCGCATTGTTCATCTGTCTCTCAGATACCTTAAAGGAATAGTACACCCAAAACATGATTAGCCTTCATTTTCTACTCACCCCCATGCTGAACAACACTCTGGAGTACTTTTTTGATA
>NW_015157602.1:0-1262 GCF_000732505.1 Cyprinodon variegatus
TTCACATGAAAATGAAACTCCTTAATAAGAAGGTTCTACAGTCAAACGAGACCCAAATATTAACATGTTGGCTTTTAAGGGTGTAAATAATAATCGTTTTGTATCGATGCATCGATCCAAAAGCCGACGATCCGATGCATCGATACGTCCGCAAGAGAATCGATTTATGTTTTTTTTTTTCCTCCGGTCTATTTTTATCCATTTGCTCCTGGATGTAATTCTCCCTCCCGTGCTGCGGTGGCACTAAACCCATTTTGCCCTCCTACCTCGCTTCCTGGTGATACTCTTACAGCAGGTTGTTGCAGTAAGCTTGACATAAACATTTTTATTTATGCTCAGTATTGAAGCGTGGTCTGTGCTACACGCTGTGGGTCTAGATACGGCCGAGGCGGTGAGGAAGTGGGGGCGAGTTTAGTCCAACGACGGAGGGACATGAGGGCCAAAAAGAGCGGAGATCCAGGTGGAAAAAGGGTCCCAGCGTTCTCGCGTACCTAGCTGTTCTAGCGGGTCAAACTTCACGAGTTGTTTTCCGCAATTTCGGTCATGAAAACAAAACAAGCAGGCCTCCTGTCTGCGGCACTGTTTGCGGTCAGCTACAATTTGGGAGAGGTGCAGCAGAACGTCTGTGGAGGGGGCGGGGACATCTGGAGCCGAGGTATTGAATTGCACTCATTGCACTGATTTTGTGCAGTATTTTTTGATGCAAGGCCTTTAAGAATCTATAACGCAGGGGTATTATTATTTTTCAGTGAATGAGGTTTTAATAGGAATAGGTGGAGTACAACTTCTCTGCTTCTCTTATTTTCTGTAGTTTCTCAAAAGAAAAATGCATAACGATATTGCAGCTTTCATTGATTTAATTCAAATTTGAAACATTGCCTGTGAGGTGTTAAAAAAAAAAAAAAAAAAAAAATTTTACTGATTAATCGAATCGTATCGTGGTGTATTCTTGAGTATTGAAAATAATTGAATCGTTGGGTCAGGAAATCGATACTGAATCGGATTGCCATGATGGGTGTGATTTACACCCCTATTGGCTTTAATGCTAAAACCATACTTTGAAAAAAAAAAAAAAAAAAAATTACCCTGGATTTTACCTTTAATGCAACCTTTCCACATGCATCTTTCTGTGTGAATGCTTTTCAATAATTTCCACATCCATCCATCTATCTATCCATCTTACCTGGGGTCTTTTGAGCTCCTGCGCTACCTTGGCATTATGGTCGCACAGCTCAGTAAACGGCTTTCCACTGAGGAGGTAG
>NW_015157603.1:0-1262 GCF_000732505.1 Cyprinodon variegatus
GCAGACACTCTGCTGCACCTAGGTGACCGCAGACAGGAGGCCTCTGATTGGTCAAATCTACATCTGCTCTACACTATGCGTGTTTCCTGTTTGGTTCCTTACTCGCTTGTTTTGTTCGTATGACCGCCGTTTTGGAAAACCACTTGTGAAGTTGGACCAGATAGAAGAGCAAAGTGTGCGAGAACGCTGCGACCCTTTTTCACCCTTTTTTTTTTCTTTTTTTTTCACCCTCATGTCTAGGGTTGGGTAAAAAAAAATCAATTTCATCAATTTTGAATACATTCCTTTACATTTTTGCAAAATTGATGTCTAGGAAGTGAGATCGTTTCGCTTTATTGTGACGCGCATGACGTTCACATTCAAATAAGCAGGAAAGATGCTCTCAAGATGACTTCAAGCCAGATGGCTGCAGATATACCCAATAGGTCGACTGAAGACATTAATATTAATAAATGGAGGCTGAGCTACACATAGTTTGCACTTTGTAATTAAGATGATATTTTAAAACACAGTTGAACCACTTTCATTATTGTAAAAACAGATTGAATCGAAATAATAGATTCAGAACTGTATGAATCAAAATCGAATCGATTCAGGACTTTGGCGAAAATACTCAGCCCTAACCCCCCCTAGGAGTGTAAATCACCCATCATGGCGATTCAATTTCCTGACCCAACGATTCGATTATTTTCGACACTCAAAAATCCGCCATGTCTCACGCGAGAGTGTGTGTGCAAGTGGAAAGAGGGTAGATGCTAAATGAAGCGCG
The DNA here is from genome assembly GCF_000732505.1 of Cyprinodon variegatus. NCBI lineage: Eukaryota > Metazoa > Chordata > Actinopteri > Cyprinodontiformes > Cyprinodontidae > Cyprinodon > Cyprinodon variegatus. The sequence continues at coordinate 770 of NW_015157603.1, forward strand.
GTAGGAGGGCAAAATAGGTTTAGCGCCACCACAGCACAGGAGTTAGAATTACATCCAGGAGCAAATGGATAAAAATAGGCCGGAGAAAAAAAAAACATGAATGGATACTCTTGCGGACGTATCGATGCATCAGATCATCAGCTGTTAGATCGATGCATTGATACAAAACGATTATTATCTACACCGCTACTCATGTCTCTCTGTTGTCACTCAAACTTGCGCCCACTTCCTCTCTGCTTTCGGCCGTACCTAGACCAACAGCTAGTTCCTGATTGGCCCTCTGGCGTTGTGGAATAACAGCGCAGACTGCGCTTCAATATTGGGTATAAATCAAAAATATCTGCGTCATACCTGCGACACAATACTGCGGGAGGATAACCAGCCCTTTATTCGTCTTTATTTGAGGATTTTTAACCATCACCTCCATCTAAGTTAACCCTAAACCCAGAAACATCCAGACAGGGATGATTCTACTGACGTGAAACCAAACATA
>NW_015157604.1:0-1262 GCF_000732505.1 Cyprinodon variegatus
CATTGACAATTTCCTGATATCCTTATTTCTAGAATGCTTTTAATAGCGGTGAACAGACCTTAAACTCAGCAGATGTCGGTTAACCGCCTAAAGACTTTTTTTATTTAACAGGAAAGAGAATAAACACACAGACTGCACTGAGTAATCGAGCACCTCAACCCAAAGATATGACCTGGCTGTATTCATGGTATGTTGGTGCAGGTTTGAACAGTATGAAAACCCCAGTTGTTTTGAGTATCAGTTACATTTGTTTCAAAAATTCTTTATTGATCCGAAAGACAAATCAAATGTTAGTGTTAGAGAGATTTCTTCTATGAGCTGTTTTACATATTGGCTGTAGGCAGGAAGGATCTCCTGCATCTGTCTGTCTAACAGAACGAGCAGTTGTTGGACGGTCTGATAAAGAGGATGCTGCTTCATTTTATGAAAAGTTCTATGCTTGCTAAGCTTATTCAAATCAATTGCTCTGATGCTGCTACCCTTTCAGGTGATGAAAGATTAGATTAAACTCTCCACAGCATACAAGACATGCAGCATCTTGCTGAAAATAACAAAGGTGATTATCTTCCTCAATAAATGAGGTCTGCTCTTCCCTTTCAAATAGACGGCTTCAGACTCCAACCTACTCTGCTGTCGCTGTGGACAGTGAGAATGTTATACTCTTCCACTACGTCTACTTCCTGTCCCAAGATGATGATAGTGAAATGTTTGACTTTTCCTGTAACTATCTCTCTTGTTTAATGCTCATCCACATCGTGCCACAAATCAGTCAACCAGCTCCCTGTACTCAGCTTCTTGTGCTGCTCAGACGCACCGTACAATTGCAGAATCATCACAGTATTTCTGCAGAATACAGAAATTTCATATACTGGAAGTCTGAGGTGTATAGAGTAAAAAAAAAAAAAAATTCAGCCTCATGTATGGTAGTTTGTTTATAATTTAGTCTCTGATCGAAGCAATGGTTCATGCATCCACCTTAGTCTCTGTGTTAAATGTTCTGGGAAAAAAAAAAATCAAAGAACATGATGCTCCCAGTGCTATTTCCCTTATCTAAATGGGAATGGGTTTGTTTAAGCAGGTGATAAAAGGCACCCTGAACCCCTGAGTGATAAGCAAACTACAGGGGTCCTGATGGCTGCTTGTTTGCTTGCTCAGATAGTCCTATATGAGTCTCTCCAGGAGCTTCATCATGTGGAATGTCAGGGCAACAGGTCTATAGTCATTGAAGACTATTGGCTGAGTCCAATAGTCCTTGTTCCTGA
>NW_015157605.1:0-1262 GCF_000732505.1 Cyprinodon variegatus
ATAACAGAGCAGCTTATGGAACGCATGCCGGTTACATCACCTGAAATGGTCTCACATTGACCTCTGACCCCTCCTTGGAAAGGTCTGAGCCTCTAGTTTCCAATGATGGCGGCCATTAGGGGGCGGGGCTAAAACTTAGCAGTCTTAGTATGTCATTTTATTTGTTTAGGGAGGTAAAAAACAGAAAGCATTTGTGAAAAACTAATTTTAAAGTCCCATTTGGAAGGTGTGTGGATGAAACACCATGTGACTGCGTTTTTAGCCATCTTTATAAATGGCTGATCTGGTGAGCTGAGGTGTGTTGAGATGACATGTGTTGTGAATTGGCGCTATAGAAATAAACTGAATAGAATTAAATAGATAAACATGAGCAGGTGTCGGTTGTACCGGCCCCGCTGGGCTTAGGGGCCTAAGAGTGGAACCAAATGCACTCAGATTGGTGTTAAATTTAACTCTTAAATTGTTCATATATCACTGCTATTTATTATTTCCTCAAAAAAAGAATATTTTGTTTAATAGTATGCGATCTAGTTGATTTAATTTGTAATTTAAAAGTGAAAGTAACATTGAGAATAAAACAGCAGAGGATTTTGTGTGAGAAAGATGTGCGGTGATTATCACGCCTGGATGCTCTCTTCCTGAAACCTTTTCATTCCCAGCAGCTGGAGATGCTCTCAGACTGATGCCATCATATTGATTTCAATTTAGAACCAGAGCCCATCCAGCCCGCTGCAGCGCCGCCCCAAAGCTGTTTGTTTCAAAACAAGAAGCGGCAGAGAGAGTCCGAGGAAGGGCAGAGAGACGGGGGAAGAGGAGAACACCCCCGGGAGGCAGAGGAGGAGGAGGAGGAAGGTCAGAGCTGAGAAGAAAATGGGGAAAAGGGGCTGAAAGATGGGAGGCGTGTGAGAGGAAGCAGGCCGTGGTCAGAAACAGTGTGTGCGCCTCAGAGGGGGAGTGATTTGTTTTCAGTGAAAGGTGAGGCCACTTAGAACAGCCAAATCTATTACAATGTGTCAGAGGAAACAGGAGAAGGGCATGACCTGAGCGCGCGTGGACGACACGCGCCCACCTGAGCGCGCATGGACGACACGCGCCCACCTACAGCCCGCAGAAAAACCTCACAGGCAGAGTTTACAGCAATTTCATTTAGCCTCTTCTAGCAGAGAAATAACGAGGTTATTGTTTTCACTATGACATTCATTCATTTTTAAAAACTTACAAACTAAATATTTAGAATGTCAATTTATTTTCAAAACTAAAAC
>NW_015157606.1:0-1262 GCF_000732505.1 Cyprinodon variegatus
AGACCTCCGTCATCCTTGGCTCTATCTACAAGAATTGTTTCAAGATAATGAAAAAAAATTGAGCTTTCAATTCATATAGTGGCATCTGGCTGTTTTTTTTTTTTTAAAGGTTACTTTATACCTAAAGTAGTTTTTGGAGCACATACTTTTTCACTTTTACTTGAGTAAAGAGGTCAAGTTGATACTTTAACTTTTACCAGAGTGGTTTTATACTGAAATTCTACTTAAAGGGGAACACCGGTGTCATGTGGAGCTGTTCCGAAGATATTTGGTTAGGTTATATCCGAGTAAAGTCTTCCTTTGGGCAATGACTTGAAGGCACAAACTAAACTGTTCATAATTTGTTCTGTATGGTATGCAAACATTCATAAAATGTAGGCGAATCACTGTCCCCCAGACATCCGCGGGTATATTTTTTATATTTATATTTTTTAAAAACAAAGCGGAGTGTGTTCATTCATCCTGTCCGCTGAACTGCTGCTAGTTTTACTCACATGCCTGGGAGATGTCTAGTGCTACTACCACAGATGATCTTGCTCTCGAAATGGAATTTAACGATTCAGATTAGCTTGCCAAATGAATAGAAGGGATAGAGCGGCGCAGCCTGTGGCCCGGGCTGCCTGTCACAACACCAGCCCGGCTCCCGGATGACGTCATACACACTCCGCTTTGTTTTTAAAAAATATAAATATAAATAATATAACCACGGATGTCTGGGGGACAGTGATTCGCCTACATGTTATGAATGCTGGCATACCATAAAGAATAAATTATGAACAGTTTAGTTTGTGCCTTCAACTCGTTGCACAAAGGAAGACTAAGAAGATCTTACTTGGATATAACCTAACCGAATATCTTCAGAACAGCTCCAAATGACAAAACTCATATGGGTGAGTAGAACATAATGTAATAATGTAAAATCAAGGGCCAATGTGAAAAAAAAAAAAAAAAACAGTGTTCCCCTTTAAGTGTACTTTTGACACCACTGCTGGTAAGGGATCGCCTACGGAAACCTATACTGTAAATAGTTATAGAAAATAGTAAATAGGATGACAGAAACAAAACAAAACAAAAAAAACTTCAGTTTCCTTCAAAAAAGGGTTTTCAAACACAAACAGGGGATCAGGCTTCACCATGATGGAAGCTGGAAACAAGAATTATGCAACCACTAGAGGGTACTCAGCAAGCTAAAATTCATTTGGAAAGTGGTTTTCAGGACATTTACATTTTAGGCTATATGTTGTCATTTATATTAAAACAAC
>NW_015157607.1:0-1262 GCF_000732505.1 Cyprinodon variegatus
AAAAAAAAATGTTTAAGTGGCCTGTTATAGAATACATTTTTTTTTTATTAATGGCAATTTATTTTGGCTTTCCAGGATGGATGATTTTTTTTTGGACTCTTTCTAGCCCCCATTAATCTGCAGACTTTACTTAGAGAAAGAAAGAAAGAAAGAAAAAATACTGATTCAGCACTGTCTCTGGTGGCTTATTATAATGCAGGTAAGAAATCGGTTTGAGTCTATTTGAGTTAATTAACTAAATGTTTTCTTCTTTAACCATACTCACCGAGATAAGCTAGGTAAAGTTTTAGGAACATTTCTGGATGCCTCTGATATTATAATTTTGGATGATATTCTGTGTTCAGGGGTCCTGCAGCAGGATCCAGCCTGGAACCTCCATCCTGTGGGGTGATGTTTCTGCGGACTCAGACAACATCCAACCTGTGTTGCTTGACTCTTTACCATTAATTATCAATGCTTTCCTTAAAGAGTTCCACATTATCTGGTAAAATAAGAGTGGATGGATAAAGATATCAGAAATGTTTAAAATAAATAAATAAATAATCATAATGGCTTATATTAAAGCCATGTCATTTTAAAATTATTTGGAAGGATAATATTTACTATCCAACAAAATAATTTGCTTCAGCTCGGCATCTGTCATATCTCATACAGCGTTCTGTTTTCTACACCTATCAAAAGTCTTTACAGCTAAAGCCTCCAATGACCTCACTAAATCTTGCATCCATTAAGACTAGTCTTTAGATAAAGAGATTCTCATTAGGTTAACCAATCCTTCTTCCATCTGTTCTTCCGTCAGTCATCAAGCGCATTCTGTCCTGTTCTCCCCATCTATCCCAACTCATCCTCTTAGAACCTCTATTGCCAAGCCTGTCTGATCCAGGCATTTTATCAAGTTACCATCTGAAATATTCTATCAAAACTTCCCCCTGCTCTCTCCTCCTCATCTGTTTTCTAAAAAACCCTCAGCAAGAGATGTTGCAACTCTAGAATCTGAAATCCAAACAGTCGCAACTCCTCTATTTCTATACTTCTATTTCACATAAACATAATTTTCCCTTTACTGCTTGTTTCTCTTACATATTTCTAGATCATACAAGTGTTTACTCTAAAATATTTGCAGTGATATTCAGGATTCAGTAAAAATGTCTTAAAATTATGCTACATGGCAGACCAAACCAGCGCATTCAGCTCGGCAAAGAACTCATGCTCTTCCTCAACACTGAAGTCCTCAGACATTTTTCTTTCGTTGTTTCTTTCTT
>NW_015157608.1:0-1262 GCF_000732505.1 Cyprinodon variegatus
CAATACCACAGTGCAAAGTTCACCACTTGTGTTAACACTGCCTTTCCTGTGTTCTTGCTTCCAGAATTACCTCCAGATATTTATATAAATGGCAAGAAATGTTATTTTAATTTGTGCTTTTTAATTATTTTGCTCAATTCTTTTAATATATATATATATTTAAAAAAAATGGAGCTTGAGTTGAGAAGCAATGTTCATTCAAGTTCAGAGTTAAGATTTTAAAGTAGTTTTTTTTCGTTTTGCTTTTCCAAGTCAGGTGATTTTAGGTGCTGTACCCACTATTGATTTGCTTATACTGTAATACTTATGACTTGCAGAAAACCAAAACCTAAAATTCTGTCTTACAAAAATATAAAATTGTATAAATGCTATAAAAAACAACGATCTTAAACATATAAAAAAAAGTAAAGTCCAAACCAAACTTTTTCAATGATTTTAATGTTTTATCTGTGATGTGTCGATTGTCACCATTTAAATATTATGGGACACTAACAACAATACTAAAAACCCTAAAGATAGAGATGCAATAGAACTATATAACATATTATTTGAGTTTTAGTTTAGTTTAGACTATTAAACAGCAAAGGAACACAACAAGGAACATATTTTAGATTTGATCATCACTAAAGATCTAAACATTTCCAAAGTGTCTGTAACTAATTTTGCCCTATTTTACAACTTTCTGAGGTCAGATTGGGTGAAATGATGCCACCTTTGAAAGAATAATTTCCAGTGGCTCAGTTAGCCAAATAGATATAAGAAACTGGATCTTAAGGAGGACACAACTGAAATCTTTAATTGCATTGAGTCATTTACTTCCACTTTGCACTATAACTCGTTCGATGAGCCAGTGGACACAACGCAGAGACATATTTCACAGATGGGCAACAAATGAAGCAGTCTGTGTATGAAGGCACTCTGGAACCAGATTGATCATCAGAAGCTCCTTACTTTGGCTAAGAAGAAGACAACACTGTGGACAATTGATCAGCAGTTTACTATACTATGTAATCTGTTGGTTCAATATTTTTACCATGTCTAAAGTCAGCAGTCATCTATTGACACATTTTATAGAAATGCTGATTTGAATTTCCAGCCTGTTCTTTTGTGCCGTAGTCTCCATAGCATTGCTGTGCTTTGATGTTTTAATTGATAAAATCCTAATCAATAAGCCATAATCATTAAAATTTAACAGAAATAAACAATCTAATCAAACTAAATGCAATGCATCCATAATATATGAGATTTGATTAAGAATTAAT
>NW_015157609.1:0-1262 GCF_000732505.1 Cyprinodon variegatus
AACACCAATGCACCAATGCTAAAACACGACATTGGTAGCATCAAACGGAGGGTCTGTTTCACTGCACAATAGGTGGAATGATACAGCTAGTTCACTGTCTTATGATTTGACTTTATCTTAAAGTCCATTAGGGATGGAATGGTTTATGAAAACCGTCCGAACCGCTCGGTTCAACTGTCTCGGTTCGATTAGCGTGTGTTGCGTTCGGTTCATGCTCTGCTCCTTTTTCTCATAGGCGAAGCGTGTACACTCCAGAGCAGAAGGTGGCGGTACTGTGACCAAAGCCAACCACCAGTAGTAAACAAGAAGAAGAAGCAAAGCAGCGTATGGGACCACTTTGCATTTAGGCCATTTCTCAATATGCATTCTTGAGCGTTCTCGTGTGCTCGTGTAACCGTGACACGTCATCAGCCTCAGCCTGAGTACCGTTCCAATTCTTTAGAACGCCAGATCGAGAACGCACCAAATCCCCGGATGTTGTTCTCGCCCCGCCCTCTTTATCGAGCATGCATCAGAGCAGACTTGTGCGTTCTTTAGACTGACCGCTTCCCCAGAATGCCCCGCGGCCGCAGCTTGATTCGAGACAGCGCTCAGTGTTAAGTTAAACATTCCCTTTTCTGCTGCTGTTGTTCTCCAAAAGTACGTTTTGAAATCATTTGAGGTGATAACATTATACATTTAAGCCTCCCTGTGTGGCCTGTTTACAGAGTTAGTGCGAAATTTTAAAAAAAAGTTCGACGTTGAGCGGACCAGAGTGACCAGCAGACCTCCGAGGGTAACCGCAGCCAGGGCTAATGTTACCCCGTCTGTAGTGCACTTCTCTTGGTCTAGTTATGTGTGAACTACCGCCCGTTCTGATGGCGTTTTTTTTTCTTTAATTCGGCCAAACATACATTTGTTTTGTGTTTATCTGACTGCCTTGTTTTATACCAATGGTTTGGTAATTTTTTAAATGTTTTTTAAGCTTTAGAAATTAAAAATATTGCTTTCAAAATGTTTTGTGTAGGGAATAAATAGTTTTGACTGTTAAAGAAATGCTAAAGAACGTTGCAATTGAGAAACGACCTTAGAGTGACCTACGATGACGGCTGAAAGAAAGTTGTGGATAAAAACAGTAAGCAAGCATTGTGCAACAGGTTTTGTTTATGCTAACAGCAACACGACCAACATGTCAGGCTAACAATCAACATATACCGAACCGAAAACTGTGAACCGAACCGTGGATTTTGTGAACTGTTCCACCCCTAAAGTTCATGCCAGGA
>NW_015157610.1:0-1261 GCF_000732505.1 Cyprinodon variegatus
CAAAGGTTTTTACTTCCTTTTAAAACCTAAAAAAGCACGACGATTATTTACAAAAAGGACAAATCTTTGGTAGATATTTGTTAAGCAGAAGTTCTCTGGTTCTCTCTTTACAAATCTGGACTAAACGAGTTTTATCAGCAGGAGGAAATGTAAAAATGAGATTATAAAGACTTCCTGGTCTGGATGGAAAACCCAGTTTGATTGACAGGAAGTCAGATAGAATAATAATATTTACCAAACTGCTGCATCATCAGATTTAACGGCTCCTACCAGAGAGGAGCTTCTGCCGAACAAAGCGTCTCATCCAGGCTGGAGCTGCCACTGTCCCTGATGCTCGCAGCGTCTGCAGGGCAGGAGGCGGGACCACTGCTGTAGACGGACGTGACTGGCAGGAACATCCTCCACTGCACCTGCAGGATCAGGCTGTGAATAGAAAAAGGATCCTGATCTAGAACCTTTATCGCTAAGCAACAGCTTTAACGTCACAGAAACTAGAATCAGCTGGACGGCATGACGCCGCTCCGTCATTCCTCTCAGTCGGTTTCATTCTGGACTCTGTAACTGCGTTATTCTCCCCCTGACCTTTAGGAAATGTAACAAACATGGAAAGTCCTTGAAAAGTCTTAACTTTTGGAAAGGTGTAGGACTCTGCAGGATGAGGGAAGCCTGTTCTGATCCAGCATGGAGGCCACAGAGTGAGCTGGAGGCTCATTGGGGCATAAAAGGCTTCGTTTGACCTTCAATCATGGCAGGAAGATGAACTTACTGCAGTACAGTGACTGAAACCCAACTTTTTACTGCTGTGTTTTCTGAAGGCAACTTCTGGAACGCTGCCTCCTTCACCAGCCCCGCCTCCTCGCTGCACTTCAAGTCCTTTCGAAGTGAAAGCAGCACCGACATCTCCTTCTACTTTAAGACCTCCTCCAGTCATGGAGTCCTCCTGGAGAATCTAGGAGCAGAAAACTTCCTTCATATTGAAATCAGAGGTTTGTGTCTCAACATGTTTCTGAATGTGGATCTAGAAAATACTATCAACCATCTACATCAGTGGGCAACTTTAGGGCGTCTAAAGTAGTAGAAAGACTGATCTTTTAAGGTGCATCGCAGTGGAAACCCTGGTCCTTTCAATTCAATTCAGTTTATTTTTATAGCACCAAATTCACAACACCTGAGCCACTCTAACTAGAAGCTTTATCAAAAAGGAAAGTTTTAAGCCTAGCCTTAAAAGTAGACAGGGTGTCTGCCTCACGGACTAAAACTG
>NW_015157611.1:0-1261 GCF_000732505.1 Cyprinodon variegatus
ACTATTGTAATTCTTTACTATCAGGAAGTCCACAAACTGTAGTTAAAAGCCTTCAGCTGATCCAAAATGCTGCAGCCAGAGTTCTGATGAAAATGAAAAAGAGAGATCATATCTCTCCTATCCTGGCTTCTCTTCATTGGCTTCCTTTTGTGGATCAAATCTCAATGATGTAAACAGGGACGACTCCCCCTGGTGTCACATCCCATAGACAGAGTCTATTTAAGCAACCAACTCCATTCAAACTGTCTCGAGGCTATTGGGCCTCGAAATGGGAGACATACACCAGTTTTCATTGAGGCTACGCTGTAGTCACCAAAACCACTCCGGAGAACAGTTTGTATTCGTTGGTTCAATCACTGCTATTTAAAAGGACACTATCAATTCATTAATCCTTAAAACTAACATTCCTGAGAGACTGTTAAACCCTTTTCCCCCTTTTTGTTTGCTTTTATTTACTTTTTTATTTACTGTTTAGACTTTGCGTAGTTATCAGATATAATAATACCTTGTGATTATTAGCTAATAAAGGTACCATTGTATTTTAACCCCTGGTCTTCAGTGGTTGTTTTATGCAGTGAAGGTTACATCACTCAGGCCAGATCCAGCCCCCATTTTCAGTAACAGTTTAATTAACAGACTTGATTAACTTGGTTGGTAATTAAAAACTCTGCTGATAGCCATAGTTTAAATTACTAAATTGGTGAAGGCATTTGATCTTACGGCCAATCCATTAGTCCAACCTTTCTATAAAAGACTCAGAACCCTGCTGTGTCATGATCTGCTCTGTTAGCTGGCCTAAATTACTCATGCCTTTCACCTGCTTAACTCCATCCAGCTCCTAATTGTCACTCTTCTCATCCACCTGTTGGTTTCCTTTATAATGGGCTCAGTTCCAGCTATCATGGTCAGATCACTCTTAGCTTATTATTTGTTCCCTGTTTGATTTCTGTTATTATCCTGTCAGTTTTAGGTTTATTAACAAGGTTCATGTTCCAGTGAGGAGTTTATTTTTGAGCCCATGTCTTCAAGCTAGTTTAATCCCTAACCAGTGGTAAGAGCGTTTTAGCGTTTCCCCGGTGATTGTTTTCCTGGTTCTGTTCCCTCTCACCCACTGGCCTGGCTCTGTGTGATCTTCCTGTCTGAACCTCTATTGGACTCCTGCTATTTTCTGCTCATCTGTGTGTTTCTGTCTGAGCTGGATGCTTGATGCATGGGACCCTTAACCTGCCTTCACGCTCTGATGGATTCCTGGAACCCGGAT
>NW_015157612.1:0-1261 GCF_000732505.1 Cyprinodon variegatus
TGACTACTTATTTTTGTCCAGCTTTAACATCGGTATCGATATCGGTTATCGGCTACATGAGTTTTAAAATATCGGATATCGGCCAAAATCCCAATATCGTGCATCCCTACTTAAAATAAGAAAACACAATTGCATTGTCTTATTTCAAGTGGATATTATCTAATTATCTTATTTTAAGAGTAAAAATACTAATTCCGTTGGCAAAATATCTCATTTACCTGCTCAAGTTTAGGGTAGATACACTTATTTTAAGACATATTTACTTATTTCCAGATCGTTTTCCCAGTGTATGTCCTCCAGCAGCCTAAGTCTTTAGCAGCCTTTACTGCAAAAACGATCTAGAAATAAGTACAAATTTCTTAAATTAAGTGTATTCACCCTTAATTTGAGCAGGTAAATGAGATAGTTTGCCAGTGGAATGAGTATTTTTACTCTTAAAATATGATAATTAGATATTATGCACTTGAAATAAGACGATGCAATTTTGTTTTCTTATTTTAAGTGTAAATTGTCTTCTTCTATTGGCAAAATGTCTCTTTTACCTCCTCAATTTAAGAACAAATGCACTTATTTTAAGAAAAAATGACTTATGTAGATTTAGATTTTTTATAGCTATAGAAAGACTAATGCTTATTCATTGCACGAGCAGTTTAACTTTGGCCCAATGACCAGGGCAGTGGGTGGCGGTAATCCACCTTAAGCTGTTTGCCAACCTCCAAAAACACAAAAAGACGGAGACTTGTCATTTTTACCTTTTTCACCGGCCAAAGCGTGTTGTGAACGTAAATTGGAGTCCAGTATTTGGGGGTGGGGGGGATGGGGGTTCTCTCCCGTCGGAAAAATTTGCCTGCCGTGCAAATTCCCTTCACTGCCCAGGTCAATAGCAAGACGAGCTAAAGCAGACAAACCCGGCGAAATTTTAAATCCTTTCATGTTCGGTGTAAACGGACCATAATGGATGCGACTCAGCGGAGCAAGACATTGTTAGAGCCTTTGAACGGAAAATTTTACTTCAAAAATAATGAAGACAGGACTGTCTGCCACAGTAAGGTGATTGGTAATCATTGCTGCTGTTTTACATATAATTTAAACCTGTTTGTCTGACTGTGACTAACTGGATGTGCTCTCTTCATCCTCTGACATGGGAGCTGGCTCGGAGTTTTTCCTCTCCGCTGTCACTACAAGCATGCTTAGTGTGAGGGATTGCTGAAGAGTCAATGAGTCGATGCAATCAGCTGGTTTTCCTTAGATAGAAAACTTT
>NW_015157613.1:0-1261 GCF_000732505.1 Cyprinodon variegatus
TCTGATTTGTGAAACTCCAATAAAGACAGATTTCAGCAATTTCTTCCCCCTCTGTCCTTCATAAAGTTTCACAAATTCCAGACCTGGTTTTAATTATTCCACGAATAATCCAGAATAATCTAGTCTAGATGTTGTAATTTCTTTTGTTTTTAAATTAGAGTAGATTAAAGATGTTGAAGGAAGGGAAAAATGCCCAACTTCAGCTTTGTCAAATGGAATTGCTTTTAATTACACTTATACACTTATAATTTATTGAACAGGATGTAATATCTTTCATATTTAAAGTGCTTTCAGAAGTTTGAATTCTGAATATGAGCGGACTTTTCTTGTAAAAGAATCCAGGCTGTCTGGACGCGCTTTTGCATCACTTTTCTACTATTGCGATTGCATTTCAGCGAGGCTAGTGTGGGCGTGTGCAGAGAGGAATGTGCGTCTCTTTCTCCACTGCTTTGCTGCAGAGCGTGTTGGAACAGCAGCCATCTGCTGGGAAAAACCAGGACCTGATGTTCCACCTCTGAAAGGTCACCTTAAAGGAAGAGTTTGATTGGACGTGGAACCCGATAAGCCAAAGGAAGCCCGGGTTACCATGCATCCATTCAAAGCTGCTCTCATTGCTCCGTCATGGCATGTTGGCAGCTGACATGTTGGCATGTTATCACATGTTGTTTTCAGGCTGTCACCTGTGTACAGCCAGCGAAACATTGGATCAGAGATCGCTCTGTGAAAAACAAACGTTATCTCAGACCTGTTTGCTGTGGGGTCTCACTTAAACCCCAGAGACAGAAGCCACCGTCTGTTCCTCAGAAACACTCTGTCATGTTTTTGATGCAGCTCTTTGACAACATTAGTAGAACTGGAAGGTATCGGTGCATTGGATGAAATATTCCCCTTTTAAACAACTATAATGTTTAATGTAATTTGTCAAAGTAGAACAAACAAAGGATTTTCTTTTTAGCACTAAGTGGCTTCTTCTAGTAAAATGTTCGTTTCTGTGTCGTTGAATACGGAGTGAATTTTGCTCCATGAGCAGTGGTGGAAAGTAATGATGGACATTTACTTGATCGCTGTACTTTACTTGAGTGCTCTTTTTTTTTTTCTTTCCCACCACTCCATTTTCAGGAAGCCCTTAGTTCCTTGTTCCTTTTGGCTCAGCTTAGCTTTTTAATCCACTGTTGCTGTTTTTCTTTCTTGAAATGTCATTTCAACATGGCGGATAGCAGCCCTTAGGACTGAATCAGAACGCCACTGTTGGTTTAATGAC
>NW_015157614.1:0-1260 GCF_000732505.1 Cyprinodon variegatus
ATGGCCTGGCGGAATGGGGCCGACTATGGCCTGGCGGATGGGGCCGACTATGGCCTGGCGGATGGGGCCGACTATGGCCTGGTGGAATATGGCCGACTATCGCCTGGCGGAATATGGCCGACTATCGCCTGGCGGAATATGGCCGACTATCGCCTGGAGGAATATGGCCGACTATCGCCTGGCGGAATGGCCCGACTGCGCTTCTAACAAAACCTCTCAAAACATTGCAAATGAATATCTGAATTCTTTCAAGTCACGTATCTTTTTTTTCAAATTCAATTAATTAAATTGAAACAGCTGAAATAATTCTCAAAATCTGAAAAAAATGCTTACAAACTCAAATACATCAGAGTTAGCCTGAAAATGAAATAAGCCTATATAAAATCTAATTTTACTTTAATTTTGATCACAATATTCATTTAGAGCAGGCATCCCCAAACTTGGTCCTCGAGGGCCGCTGTCCTGCAGGTTTTAGAGGTTTCCCTGGTTTAGCACAGCTGATTATCCTGATTATCATGATTGCAGTAGAGCAAAAGTCTGTTAATCAGCTTTCAATTAAAATCAGCTGCTGGAGGAAGGAAACCTCTAAAACCTGCAGGACAGCGGCCCTCGAGGACAGAGTTTGGGGATGCCTGATTTAGAGTATTTATTTGATAGTATTCTATTGCTTCTATTGGCTAATTTAAAGTGAGCTAGGCTACATGCTTTGAAACAACTTTCTGCAGGCAACTGTTAGGACAGCTCAGTCACAGCACTAGGGGGATATTTCATAAATCGGATAGACTAGTCCAAATTAATTGAAATATCTTGATTATAATTCTGGATGTGTGACACTTTAAATGACAAATAAGATGATGTCATTTGAGATATCTCAAAATGCATGTTGACTCTCCAAGATGTGATTAAAATATGTTAAATTGTTAATTTTCCCTAGAAATTATATAGAAATATAAAACATGATTAAGGGCAGTCATAATTTAGTAAATAATGTTTGTGTATTCTATTAAAATTTCTGTATCTCTATAATGGCTATTCTCCATTCAGAGGGCCCCCTGCCTGTCTTTAAGAAGGATTTTTAAGGGGAATTTTTAAGATTTCCTTAAGAAGGTGGAAGCCATGGAAACATCCATCTGTAAATCTGTTGGATTATTCTGAGTTTAAGGACCTGGTTTTCTGACGAGCAAACTGATGATTAGAAATAGAAAAAAAAAAAAAGTTTAAACTTATTTTTGTTTCTACTGAAAACATTCTCAAACGTCG
>NW_015157615.1:0-1260 GCF_000732505.1 Cyprinodon variegatus
AGATAGATAGATAGATAGATAGATAGATAGATAGATAGATAGATAGATAGATAGATAGATAGATAGATAGATAGATAGATAGATAGATAGAACCATTGCATGATATCTACATGGCAGACAGTTGACTAATTAAGTTTGCTGTCCCACCATCAAAAAGGTAAGCGTGTGGAGTTTAACTCCTCTAGACCTTAAACTGGGACAACATGTTTCGCTCAGAGGAGATAAGGAAGAATAAAGGGATCTTTGATGCTGTGGGAATCCCTTTCAAAGTGAATGGCATCATGATTTAAAATAAATATATGCTACTCTTTGCCAGAAAACTGAAAATAGGTCATCGTTATTTCTTTTACAAGCTGATGATCCAGAAGAGACAGAAAAAAAATATAAAAGGCTGAGACACAAATCAACCTTTTTCTATTTTATCTCATTCCTATGACCTTACTCCTGCAAAAACATGTTGGCTGAGATGAAAAGAAAAAGAGCAGAGGTGAATAGAAGGGTGTCTGACCAATCTGGAGAGCTTCCACAAAAATGTATGATGAAAGACCTTTCTGTCTTTTAAGGAAATATTATTATCTATGTTTGACAAAGAAGAAGCCTTGGTTATGTCATTTTATCAAATATTTAGTTGTGTAAAGTATTAAAAAGACAGGTACTGTACAAACAAATGTTGCACAACTGATTTTGTAAGAAACAAATGTTATTTAGGGTTTGTTCTCCAATCTATTGATACATTCATTTACGTTACTTAGATTTCTATTGTTAGATTGTTTTTGCTGCATTAAAGTTGGACTTCATATCTTTAAAAATAAACATTAAAGCTGAACTAAACTGTCAATAGAGGCATAAAATCTAGGTTTTTAGGCTAACATTAAAATCACAAAGCAAGTAATTCTTTAATATACTGCAAAACAATCAATAGTTTCTTAAAAGCTCATGAATTAGATGAGAACTTGTGGATAATCTGTGAAGAGTTTTTCAGACTAGAAAAAGAAATATTACAAGCACGAAAAAAACTAGAAGAAATGTTTTATAAATGTTTTAAGACAAAAAAAAGAAATAAAGAATTAAGACCAGAGAGTTTGAAAAATGGTTCGAAAGAGCTAGTAAGGTTCTGCTTATTCTTTTAAGATTCAACAAAATTCTTCTGCAAAAGTTAGGTGTTTATTTGGGTTTAAGTAAAACAAAAATGGCAATAATAAAGAAAAAACTCAATTTTACAAAACCTTCATTAATAATCATGAACAAGGATGTTGACCT
>NW_015157616.1:0-1260 GCF_000732505.1 Cyprinodon variegatus
ATATATATATATATATATATATATATATATATATATATATATATATATATACTTTTATATACCAGCGGTCCCCGGTGGTAGGGGACCGCTGCTATTGATGATACGCTTCTCTTTGGCTTTTTATGTTTGTATTTTTTCCTCTCTGAGACACAGAATTTAAAGAAGCTCATTATTCAACCAACTCTGTTTTCTGCATAGATTCCACTTCTGGCTCAAAGCTGTTAGGTGACTTTCCCTCCTGTATTAATCCACTTGATGAGCTACTGCTACCATTTATTTATATTTTCCTCAACATAGAAACCATTTCAAATTCTGCTTCTGTGGGTTTTGTATATGAGTATATGCTTTTAGTGAATCACATCTGTCTCTCAACACTTTCCCATTAGAAGGTGTTTCTCTGACTGTGAAACAAAAAAACAGAACAAATAAAAAACACATTTATCTCTGGTTAAGCACAGACCTTTAGGAATAAAAACAAACACTTATACTTACTAATTTTCTGGGCGAGCCAAAATAATGTTTTGGTGAAGGTTGATGGCAGAATCCCTGGATTTGGGATTGTATGGGTAAGTCTGAGCCCTCCTATTTCAGTTTGTTGATGCTGGCAAACTATACTGACAGCTGACCAGCTGGGATGCTACATCCAGGAATACATGTGATAATCTGTAGCTACACACCACCACAACAGGAGCCACCTTTGAACAAAACAACACTGACCAGATATTATGACTGCAGCAATGTTAATCCTGTATAAAAGAACAAGGAAGAACATTATACAGGGGCTACAAATGAAGCAGTATTGCTTAGTTTTAGCCTGCCAAGGGGCACTAGGGTCGGTGCACACAGGAGAACGTGCCAAAGCATGTCAAACACAGGGAAACCATCCAGTGACTGAAGGGAGATCTGAGTCCAACTCATGTTAGGAGCCTGAGCCGCCTCTGATGGCTGCTGCCAAGTCCCAAAAGCATCCTTCTAGCACAAAGGCCAGGCTCACATCGTCTTTGCAAAATAAATATACGGTCTCCACTCAAAGGAGCCATGTGTGGAGGGAACTTTCAACTTTTAGTAAATAGAATCCAGTCTTAGCAATGCTTTTCTCCAATGCTATACAGAATAGGGTTCTTCTTGCTTTAACCACTATGAAGTTTTTAATGACATATGTTTCTGGCAGAGATGGCAAAAGTACTCACTTTCCGTACTTGAGTAAAAGTACAGATACTTGTGTTAAAAAATACTCTGGTAAAAGTGGAAGTACTGATT
>NW_015157617.1:0-1260 GCF_000732505.1 Cyprinodon variegatus
TAGTAGTCTGTTTATAGCTGTGAATTTGTTTTGTACCTTTAAGGGCTGGTTATACTTCTGCAGCAGTGAGCTTGTTGCAGGTATGATGCAGATAACCAGGCTCAGTGTGAGCGGCCATCTGCCGGGGCCGACTTGGGTTCAAGGAAACAGAAGCTGAGATACAAAAACCAGCTGTACAAGGCGGCCCCGTCCAGGAAACACACAGCCTGGCAGATGAGCTCCGAGCCAGCTCCCATGTCAGAGGATGAAGAGAGCACATCCAGCTAGTCACAGTCAGAGAAACAGGACTACACTGGAAAACAGGCCGATCTCCAACATCTATGAACAAAGGTATTGATGGCAGGAGCACAGCTGATATTTCTCTCTCCAGCCTACCAGGAACAGATGAGGCAAAGCTACTATGAGAAAAAGCAGAGAGAGTATAACGTTAAAGATTGAACTAACAGATTCAACAAAGTGGGAGAATAGAGATAGAATGATGAAATGGGGGTCCCTATGACCTCCAGAAGTCTAATCCTATAGCAGCATAACTATAAAGATAGAAATGAAAGCAGAGAAACTGTGGACTGCTTGAAGAACTGCTGTGGACTACGGAAGACGGAAGAATAGTGAAATGTTGTGCTGAAAGATGACTCTGCACATTTTAAGTATGTTTGGCTAAACCTGCTGCTTTGAAGCAGGATTCTCCACCATGAACATAATCAAAAATTATCACGAATCACGAATGACCACCTTAAGATGTCTTGAGAATGGCTTTGTCGCACTTCAAACCCAGTTTTAAAAGCCTTGCAGGTCAGCCAAATCCTACTTCTCTCTTTAAACCATAAAAAAAATTATAAGTTCAGGTGTTTTAAAAAATATGTGAATCAGGAAATTGTCTATATACAAAACTGAATGACTGTTGTTCTCTACTTCAAAAAACACTTGAGATTTCAAAATGTTGTAATGCTGTGAATTTGTTTTGTACCTTTAAGGGCTGGTTATACTTCTGCAGCAGTGAGGTTGTTGCAGGTATGATGCAGATAATTTTGATTTATGTCCAAATATGAAGTGTGGTCTGCACCATGTTATTCCACGCCACAACGCAATAGGGCCAATCAGGAACTAGCCGTGGGTCTAGATACGGCTGAGGCAGTGAAGAAGTGGTGGCAGGTTTGTGCGACAACAGAGGGACATGAGGGCTAAAATGAGCGGGGATCCAGGTGGAAAAAGAGTCCCAGCATTCTAGCAATCCTTGCTCTTCTTGCTGATCCATCTTCA
>NW_015157618.1:0-1260 GCF_000732505.1 Cyprinodon variegatus
TATATATATATATATATATATATATATATATATATATATATATATATATACTATTTTATTTTTTGGTGTGGGTGATAGCTTAACTTTATTAAGGGTCAGATTCTCCAAAAACTGATGCCACGCTTGTTCCCAAAATTCTAATATTGCTCTGTAGTTGCATAAAATCTCCAACCCACCTCAAAGAACAATCAGTCATCCTCACACTAATTGTAGTAAGCCACATTGTAGCCACAGCTGCCATGGGGCAGACGCCAAAAGCACCTCCTGTAGCACTTAAAGCAAAGGATCTTCTACAAGCTTTTCAATAAACAGAAATAATACTTATTCAGCCAGATATTATGCATCAGTTTTTTTTCATCTACCAGATTAATACTGAAGGGCTTATGTCACATTAAAGGTTTAATTAGACATTTTCAAAACAGTATTTAAGCCTTTTGAGATAAGCAGGGTTTATTAAAATCCTGCTAAAAAAAGTTCTAAAATGTAAAACTGATAGCTGCAGGTTTAACTCGTCCCGGCCAGTACGCAGCACACGCATGCTCACCCGATCTCATTCCCACCACTGATATTTATTCACTGGATTGCTGATAGGCCGAAAAAACTGAAGTCACCTGCCGCCATCTTGGTACTCCCCACTCTCATGGATTTGCACCATAAAAATGCCTGTAAAGAAATTAATTACCATAACAATGTAATCAATACATGTATATTACATGTAAACCATTAATATAGCACTTGGGGAACATTGTGTGTGTGCGTGTGCAGTATTCTAACTATCTAACTACTTTATCATTGTGCTCCATTAACACACTTATTTTGTTGTGATGTATTTGTATTATATGATATATTACATGATTTATAGGCTTCATGGACTTCTTACTGAATATGCAGTGTGATGTGTCAATTTTTTAAATCATAAATTACAGTAATAACTAGTGTGTGTCAAAGAGAAAATTCTCTTTATTTTAAAAGTCTTGAGTCCCCCTGAAAATGAGAAAATCATCGTTGCTGTAGTGTACGTATTGTTTACATTCTGACCTGTATAACTAGGGAGTACCAATATGGCGGCTGGTGACTTCACAGAAGAGTGTATTACCAACGGCCAATCAGTAATCCAGTGAATAAATAGAGATCAGTGATTCCTACCTGTTTACATGATCTGTCAATCTTTTGTTAGCATTAGCGAATATTTAGCTTACCTTTCCAGAAGAAAAATGTCGACCTCTTTATGACTTTTGAGTACCTTTGCTTCCTTAAGTT
>NW_015157619.1:0-1260 GCF_000732505.1 Cyprinodon variegatus
TGAAGGTAACTGGGCTTCCTGTTGGGGAAAGTTTTTAATCAGCTTACAATGACTCTGGTGGATCCAAGTGTTTCTCTCTTGGATCTTCACAGTGGTTGGAGTTGCTAGTTGCACAATGTAGGATCTTTCACACTTAGGAGCTGCCCAATTTTCCCCTTGATGATTTTAATCAGCACTCGGTCTCCAGGCTTCAGGCCTTCCTGTGGGGAAACAAAAGGAGCTCTGGGCAGATTATATGTTCTCCTTAACATGTGAGACATGCTCTGCAAAAAGTTTTAAAGTAGTTATTTAATCCTGCAGTTAGATTAAAATGCTTGTTGTACTATACTCAATATCCCTCCTCTGGAGACATGATAAACTCACAGCTCAAAATAGCTGCTGCTTTCAATTAGAATCAGAAATACTTTAATAATCCCAGAGGGAAATTAATTTTGTTACACGCTTCAGTTACAGTTTTATATATATACACACACATCCAACTACACAATATAATAAAGATAAAAAATAAGAATATGGGGGAACTATTGTTTCTACGGGTTGTCTTTAACCCTAAAGAGTAAGACACTACAGGTATCAGCCTATCACCATGAGACTGTAACAACACAGAGGTCATATAACTTGCTTAACCGCCAACTATTTGGATGCACAATTTTTGATAAGTTTACAAAGCTAAGACAGTTGCTGAGAAAAGTTCTACATTCAGCTTTGTGAACTGCTGTCTGCTACTCTGACATAGCTATTAGTGTGTCATAAAAAAACTTAAGAAAAGCTGAGTTTTTTTTTTCATAAAATGGAATCTAAGCCCTGCAGTAATTGCACAATTCTAAAAAGACATTCTTGTAGCTATTTACCTTCTTCTGAAATAACATGGCCCAAACAGCAAACTAATTTCTGCACCCGCTAAAATTTCTATAACTAGTTTATACTTTCCTTTGCTTCACATTTTAGCAGATATTGTTTTATCCTTGGCCTGTATTAGGAACTATTTCAACTAAATCTATAGTTGTCAACAGTCTTACATCAATTCTTCTGGTAGACCACAAAGCATTTGAAATATCTTTGAAATCATTTTCATCAAATTGTGATAGCAAAGAATGCTGAGTTATTTTAACACATGCTAAATCTTGAACCTGGAGTTTTACATTGAACAGAATTTTATAAGGCTGTTTCCATAGTTGGAAAAATAGACATGGAGCAGAAATGCTAAGCATGTTGCATAAAACACAGAAGGATTTAGTTGCAACGCCATTACATGTATTA
>NW_015157620.1:0-1260 GCF_000732505.1 Cyprinodon variegatus
TTAGGCATTGTGATGGGAGCATCATGGTGAGGGGATGCTCCTTAGCAAGGTAAAGGAAATCCTGGAGGAAAACCTGCTGAAGGCTACAAAAAAAACAAAATACTAGAATGGAGGTGCACTCTGGACAATTTTCCTATTCTAAGAGAAAGATTTACAATTGAAGTTTTTAATCCAAAACATGTTCCTTTGTTTGGAGAGCTCCTTCAGTGACACACTACTGCGCCCTAAATGCACCAAGGAGCGTTATCACAGATCCTTCCTCCCAGTAGCTCTAAGGCCCCGTCCACACGAAGTCAAAACGAACACGAAACGCTAATATTTTCCAGAACGTTTGCCGTAAAGACGGAGTCATAAAATAAATGTGATCGTCCACACGAATGCATGAAAACGCTGCAAAATGTATGCCAGGCCTGTAAGTGGCGCTGTGGTGCCAAAGCAAAAAATAGGCGACGAAATGTTGGGCATGCGCACTAATATTTATACATGGTTGCCCTGCGGGTCCATTTTCGTGGTTCAGTCAAATTCAGGTGCTGAACTATGTGGTCGATATTGCTCTGTTCTTCCTGGAGATATTCCAGAAGAAGAAGATTCTGTTGTAAGCCCGACAGCAGGGTGAGTAGCATTAGCAGCAACCATTCAACACAGTACGGCGACATTGTTGTTGTGATACTGTGTCGCGCATGCGTATTTAGAGGCGACGCTATGACGCACGCGTGGAAAAAAAAAAATGCGGTTAGAGCTTAAAGATGGAAACGCAAAAATGGCTTTTCAAAATCTTCCCACTCTGAAGGCTGAATAAAAAAAAGATCGTTTACAGACCCCCGAAACGCCAGCTTCATATGGATGAGAGGCTGGTTTGGTGAAAAATTTGTGCGTTTAGGCCAGAGTTTGACTTCCTGTGGACGGGGCCTTAGACACTATAACCACTACTGTTCCCAACAGCTCAATACGTTGCTACATTCATGCTGTATTTGCACAGTCTCTACCTTTTTCACATATCCATTACTGTAAAAATGTCCGTAGCTGTATGTTGGTTATTTGTTCTCCTGGTACACAGTTTTATATAGTTGAAACACTTTACAGTACAGCATTTCATTTTATTGTTTTTCTTTTAACTTGTCACTATTATGTTATTTTTATACACTTTTCTAAGGTCCACATTTGTGTGACCATTTTTTCTATAATCTTTTTGCTGCTGTAAACACCAGAATTTCACCAGTGTGGGACAATAATGGGATTTCTATTCTATTCTATTCTATT
>NW_015157621.1:0-1260 GCF_000732505.1 Cyprinodon variegatus
CTTTAGAAACTCAGAAGCTGATCAAATATCGGGTTAAATATCGGTGGGGTGGCCGATGTCCGATATTCAGTTTTAAGGCCGATACCGATAGGGGGCCGATTATATCGTGCATCCCTAGTTCTAACTCTACTTATTGTTTAAAAATTATGATTTAAAAACCTAGACATGGAGCATCCTTATTCACATTTTCCCCTAAATTATCACGTTATGATATATGTTTACATTATTCATTGGCTGCATCTAAAAAGGAATAATATAATTTAACCTAAAATAAGTTAAATGATATCATTGTACTAGGTCAGGGGTCGGCAACCCGAGGATCCCTGCAGCTTTTTCAAAAATTTATGAAAATCTATTTTTTGTTTTAATATAGGGTGCAGGAGGTCAAACAAAAATGAATTATGTTTTCCAGTACTGTAAACATTTGTAAAATTAAATTTAAACAATAATTTGCGTCATTGCCATAGAGAGTGATCATAACTTGCAACCAGCGCTGCGCAATGTCAGGCAAACCAAGCGGTGGGTGCGTCTCGGACCCAAAGGGAAAAAAAGAAAGATAGCTGACAAGAAAAAAGATTCAAAGAATGGAGCGAATCATTTGCTTTCATTATCAATGCAGAAGGATTTCCTGCATTTTTGCTTTGTAATGAGAGGTTGTCAAAAAATAAAAACAAAAATTTGCAAAGGTATTTCCAGGGAAGGCTGCTAAATCTGCAGCCGACCACAGAGCTGGGAGGGAGAGAAAAAGTGCAATTGCAGAACTTCAGGATAAATTAGAGGAGAGCAAAGATAGATTTAAGAAGTGGATTGCATCTCCAAACTCCACTACTGCTCCTAATTTTGTTGCAAGCATAGAAAACCATTCATAGATCCAACAGGTGGTTATCTGGTTTAGGGATGTGAATTTTTTCCCATTTTTTCCCCAAATCCTAAAAATATAAATCACACCAAAGAATGCAGGAGAAGGAGGATGTGGGATTTCAGGGTTAGAGAGCTATGATGGGTGTCAGATCCTGCTTAGTTCCTCATGACCAAGTAAAACGTACACCAAAGAGAGATTCCTTAATCCCGTTTCTATAATTTCATCAATGCAACAAAACCTAAACCGTGCGGTGAAGGAGCGCTTGGTGAGAGTGTCCACTGCTCCTCCATCACCTCATGCTGCTATGTGACATTTGCTCCCTGATAAACATTTAATCATGAATGCTTATTATATATTTAAGCCCACATAGTCCTTTTCTATAGTGGGATAAAACACTT
>NW_015157622.1:0-1260 GCF_000732505.1 Cyprinodon variegatus
GGGGCCTGGGATGAGGAGGCAGCAGGCTAAGCAGAGATGCCCAGACTTCCCGATCCACACACACCTCCTCCAGCTGCTCTGGGAGGACCCTGAGGCAACACCAGGACAGCTCAGAGACAGAGTCCCTCCAGCGTATGCTGGGCCTTCCATGAGGCCTCCTCCCAATGGGACATTCCTGGAACACCTCCTAAAGGAAGGCGACCAGGAGGCATCCGTAACAGATGCCGGGCAACCTTGGCTGGCTCCTCTCGTCATGGAGGAGCAACGTCTCTACTCCGACCTCCTCCCGGGTAACTGAGCTCCTCACCCAACCTCAAAGGGTTCACCCAGCCACCCTGCGAAGGAAACTCATTTTGGCCGCTTGTATTTGCGATCTTGTTTTTCGGTCATTACCCAGATCTCATGACCATAGGTGAGGGTGGGAATGTAGATTGATTGGTAAATCAAGGGCTTTGCCCATTGACTCGATACAGGAACCGCTTCACTAATGACGCTGCACCAATCCGTTATCGATCTTACCCTCCATCTGTCCCTCACTCGTGCACAACACCCTGAAATACTTGAACTCCTCCACTTAAGACAAGGATTCTCTACCCACCTGAAGAGGGGAGTCCACCTTTCTCCGGTGGAGAACCATGGCCTCAGCTTTGGAGGTGCTGATCTTCATCCCGGCCGCTTCATACTTGGCTGCAATCCGCCCCAGTGCACACCGAAGGTTCCTGTCTGATGAGGCCAACAGGACAACATCATCTGCAAACAACAGAGATGATATCCTGAGGTTCCCAAACCGGGCACCATCCGGTCCCTGGCTGTGCCTAGGAATTCTGTCCATAAATGTAACGAACAGAACCGGTGACAAAGGGCAGCCCTGGTGGAGATCAACATGCACCGGGAACAGGTCTGACTGATTACTTACAAAAGACAAAATTGGACTGCAGAAAACCAAAGAATCATCACAGAAATCTAACTGAGCTTGTTGGAAGCAGTGATGATGGTTAGAAAGCTGCAAAAAGACGCATTAGTAAACTAAAAAACAGCTTTAAATGTTTGAGTGAAAAATGAGACAATCCTCCAATGAAATGAGTTTTTATGCCCTTGAAATAAAATTATTATGTATTTATTCTTTCCTTATGATAGTAAGTTGGGCTCATTTTAAATGTTAATCCTATTTTCCACTGACAAATCTTCTTCCAGTCAAAATTATACTTATTTTAAGGAAAAATGTCTTGCATTGCATCATTGCAAAAATAACCTAGAAAT
>NW_015157623.1:0-1260 GCF_000732505.1 Cyprinodon variegatus
TTTTTCTGAATGGATGAAAGGAATTTGAAATTTTGTACATATTAGGGAAGCCTTATATTTCGATGTTGGCATCATATCAGGTTTTTTATACAATAATTTTTGTGAGCCCTTTAAAAAAAATGCAAGAAAAGGCATCCGTCTAAATATTTATAAATATAAATATCAGTGTATTATCTTTTTTTTTTTACCTCAACAATAGGAAAGCTTTCAATAAGTATTTGTTTGAGCTCATTTTTGGAAAATACCACACCCTATTGAACGCTTTTGGGTTGAGTAACTGTAGGTCCATCAGCCACCACACAAGCCTCCCCACCAAATTTCATCACAAAGTTACACCCTTGATTGGAGGAGTACGTCTTAGAGGAACTGACAAAGAAATTCTAGAAAATATAAGTGGTCTAAAGGAAAAGAGTTGAAATGGTTAATAACAACAAGAAATTGATAAAGGTGTGATAGCTTATCAGTATCAAATTTGAAGAGGAGCATTTGCCAAATAAGGTTTTCATTGATATATGAGACACAATATAAAAAATGTACAGTCCTCCTGTAAGATGTTTTAAATGCCAAAATTTTGTCATATTGCAGCTGTATGTAAGAGCAAACAATGAAGTGGAAGATGTGCTGGAGAGCACGAATATAGAAAATGTAGGAAAGAAGTAAAAACTAAATGAAATATGGTGCATATCGCAGATGTAAAGTAAGCAAAAGATCTAAAGAGATTAGAAAAGTGAAATTAGGGCTCAGAATAACTTATGCTGAAGCTGCAAAAAGAATCCCATCCAAGTTAGAAAGACACACATCAACAGTTCAAAACTTTTGGAGGAGTGGCCAAAAAAATGCAAAAGACTCATTGATTGTTTCATGTTATTGGTGGTGAACCTGGGGGCGCAGTCATTTGTCATCAGGGTGAACAGCAGATGACTCAGGATGCAGCCCTGAGGGGAGCCTGTGCTTAGACAGAGGTGTTCTGTCCAACCCGGACTGACTGAGGTCTGTTGGTGAAGAAGTCTAACAGCCAATTGCAAAGAGGAGTATTAAAGCCCAGATGGCCCAGTTTTCCTATCAGATGCTGTGGGATAATGATGTTTAAAGCAGAACTGAAGTCCAGGAACAGCATCCCCACATTGGTGTTATTCTCCTACAAGTGTGCTAGGCTCAGGTGAAGAGAGTTGTTGGCCTGGCTGAATAGGCAAGGTCTTCTGCTCTCCTGTACAGGGGTTGGGGTTCCGATGATAGCGGGGAGGGGATTGCGGCATTGTA
>NW_015157624.1:0-1260 GCF_000732505.1 Cyprinodon variegatus
CTATCTATTTTCAGTCAATTTAAACCCTCTCTCTGCTCTAACCACAACAATAACCCTTAACCTAAACATTCCCAGAACAAACCTCACCCTAAACCTTAGCTCTAAAGCTAACTGTTATCAAAATAGCTCTGCAGGACCACTCTTTGCAACAAGCGGTTCTCAATTTGATGGTGAAATTCGAAAAATGGTCCTCACTCTGATGCCAAGACAAGAGCACACACACATCAACAGAATGCCTTTACTTCTGTTGGCTGAATTGCATCATCCCCAAACCTAAAAATAGAGCCAGAGATTAGGCCAGGAGGACGCACGTTTCACATGGCAGCGCCTAAATAACAAGCTGCACAAACCAGACATTTAACAATCATCGCACAAAAAGACAGAAGCATGTCTACGGGTCACCATTTTATGCTCACTTGACCTTGGTTTAACTTAAAGGGTATCATTTTTTTATTTGGCCCAGGTCTTTGCAGCATGTTTCTTTTCCTTTTATTACATTTTATCACAGAAATAAAGCTGCAAACCTTACAAGATTTAGAAGAAATGACAAATCATTAGCTTTTATTAGAAAAAGAACATTACAGAGGATTTTTTTTAAATATTCGAGTAAGTGCAAAAACATCCCGAGCAGTTAACATCTTTACCTTCCTTACAGGAACCTCATTAACTTGGACGTTAATGATTTTTTTAGTCGTCAGTGTGTCTTCTTAAGTAAAACCTAGGCCTAAGTTTTCCATTTTCCCGGGATGACTGAGGTTCATTGGACATAACTGAGAACCAGGCTGTCTCCTCCACCATCTGGACATCAGTGGTCTATCAAATCAGGACATAATTCCCGGTGCTAACTGATAATAACAGCTAATATTTCCCCCACTATTAGATTAAAAAACACAACACTTTGTTAATGTGGGAGAGCATCCTCTTCGGCTCCCATCTTTATAGTTAACGACCACTTTAACAACACAGTCTTCATAGTAGCGTCTGAGAAAGACTGCATTACAGAAGCACCACAACACTAATGACACGGTAATGCATCAGCAGGTGAGGCCTATTCTTGGACAGCATGTAGGCTGCAAAAACATCATACAAAGTTATTAAGTCTTACTTCCTGAAACTAATGGGAATATACAGATTCTTAACAAGGTTAAAATACAAAAACAAAGTAATGATAAAGAGACGGAACAGTAAGGACCAAAAATACTGTATGACTATTTAAAAAAATCCCTAATTAGATTTAAAGACATGTTCAACTGAGTAAGA
>NW_015157625.1:0-1260 GCF_000732505.1 Cyprinodon variegatus
TTTATTGACTTAGACTCAACTTTATTTATTCCCATGGTTACTCCTTCAGGGAAATTCTGGAATTTAAGATAAAAAAAAAAAAATTGTCAATGTGCTCTATCCAGAATTCTGAATGAAGAAGTTTGATTTTTTCATAAAAAAAAGTCTTTAAGGAATCTTTGACTATCTGATTTTTAATAAAAAAAATAATCGAAATATTAATCGATTTGCAAAATAATCATTAGTTGCAGCCCTTCTTGGCACATTGAGATGGTGCCAAGAATCGTTGGTTCTGATGTAGTCAAGGGGATAAGTGCGGCTTTAAATTTGCATATAACTCCACAACTTCTCAATCTGCTTTCCATAGATGTCTTCTGTCAGATTCCAAATCTCTCAAGATGCAAACAGTTAAATCCTGCGACAGTAAACTCGTTACTTAAACCTCTGGTAAAGTTACACAGTGTTGCTTGAACAAGCATGAAAAGAATGAGCGTTTCCATAACTGGTGTGAAAGTAGCAAACAATAAATGTCAAAACTGTTTAAGAAAAGGCTTAAACTGGTTTTCTTAAAAAGATACGAGATGGAAGAAGGGCAGGGAACTTTAATAGGTGCTCTAAGTCCCAGTACATGGCTGCATAGCTATATATTTTTGCAATGGTTGTGGTTGTGTGGGCTAATGTGTGGGTAATAATTGCATGAATGATGTGTAAACACCTCGAAATGAATATATGTTTGTTTATATTCACACAAATGAATGTATTTTCTTTCTTTAATAGACTTTTGAAGTATTTTTATTTTTACCATTGTGACTTTTGTTCTACTCCTACTGAACAGGATTAGGACCACTGAAAAAATTGAAAAAGTTAACTGATTTTTAAAATTTATTTCTGTATAATATAAGAAAAAAGTCAGAGTTCTGACTTTAATCTCAGAATTCTGACTGAATGCTGACACCTAACAAACATTCTAGCATCAAGCCGTAGCCATGTCTGTTTTAGAGACTAAACTAGCTCTCATGTTTTAATCACCTTCTGCTCTTCCATTAATAAAATAGCATCACCGGGACCCCTTGGGCACGTAAAAAGTCGCCTAATTCCGTAATTTTCCAGCAATGTGTTACTGGCCCTCCCAAACAACTCACATCTTTGTCAGTGAAGCTGAGTGCTCCCACATCTCTTCCTTCATGGTGCCCATCTACATTAAGATCCGAAATAATGAGATTAAAATGAGAAAAAAGTATGAAAAAAAAGTCAGAATTCTGAGATTAAAATCAGAATTCT
>NW_015157626.1:0-1260 GCF_000732505.1 Cyprinodon variegatus
TAAACTGAAATAAAATTTAAAAATCAGTTAACTTTTTTTTTTAATCCTCTTCCGTACTTTTTCATGTTAATTATCTGTTAAGTTTATTTTACTGAAAATGCATCAGAGTTTGCAGTAAATATACTTTGATGGTAAATCCTATCCTGATGAACGTCTCTGTCCCGTTTCCTCTCAGGTAATGAGCGTTCATCTAAACCATTGGAGGCTGGACCGCCGGCTGGGTCTGGGTCTGTTGTTCCTCTATGCCATCTTCCTTCTCTGCTCCATCCTTTTCGGACAGATGTAAGACCCGACTGACATGTGCGTCCCGCCCTCCCCCTGCTAGACCTGCTAGACCACACATACGCTTATCTGAAGCCAAAAAACAGCAGGAGTGAAAGTGGTGTGGTTTTCCTCGTGATTATTTATGTACACCTGTGTAGGAATCACTATGGAAACGTACAATTTCACAAATACACAGTTTGTTTCGTTCTTTTGTACAGTACAGTGTTTCATACCAGTCTTTAGCTATTCCAGACATTGAAGATCAAGCAGCAATATTGTTAGACCTTTATCAGTTTTAACTTAAAGCTTTTTGTTGTAAAGAAAGGAAAAATGTATTTATCAGAAATAATTAATTTGAAATGTAATAGTTTTGTTGACACTTTTTTTTTTTTTTAAACAAATTTTTATTTTTTTAGTTGGGTTTTATCAGATTCCCAGTTTTGGAATCCATAAAATCTCCATGACTGTTCTGCTAATCTATTAATTTATAATATTTGTGAAGCTAATCTAATTAATTCAAGCATCAATGTTACCACAAGCTAAAATAATATCAGGCCAATTGGTGCTAGTTTCACTGCTTCAAATTCATCACTAAAAAGCACAGAAATGCTCCAGGCTTTAGGAGGAACACGTAAGGTGGAAACTGTTTACATGTTTCATAAGCCGAAAGCGTTAGTCTGAAGGAAAGGGAGTCCCTGTACTTCAACTATTGCTGAAGTTTTCACCTTACCGGTTCATTTTCCTCTTCATGGCCATAGGAAGTTGGTGAAGTTGTGCCAGAAATGTAGGATCTCTTTAGGAGAAACATGACTTTCTTCCTTAACCTGAGACAAAAAGAAAAGGTCGCTGCTGTGCTGTGTTTGGGACTACTTTGTTTTTAATAGGGGTGCACCGATCTGAAAACCCGGGCCAAGATCCATATCTGATATTAATATTCCCTGCCTGGAACAAAAGCTACATGGAAATTAATATTGTCTGGCAATATCAGCCTGGTTT
>NW_015157627.1:0-1260 GCF_000732505.1 Cyprinodon variegatus
ACCTGACAATAAGGCTTAGAAATATGCAGTAAGATCCATCTGTCCATTTAATTTCTTTACATGCTTAAACCTTGTAGGTTCTTTTAAACTCCACTATTGAATAACAGGATCATACCTATGTTTTGAAAATTTATGCAAAGTGAAATACTTGCATGTATGCTTAAGTAAAACCTATCTATAAAACTGTCAAGCTCAGATCTAGGTGCCTTTTCTTTTCTCCCCATGTGTTTTGCTAAAAGTACAAACACAAAAAAGGGAGTAAGAGTCAGTCGGCCTATGTTACATCCTTGACTTGCCCAGCTAGGTATTCAGGGAATTGCTGTCTCATAATAGCTAGTTGGCTTCACAAGTTAAAAACAGTCTTTAATTAGTTCATGCTAGCCAACTTGCACATTGTATTCATTGTTTTTTGCAGTGGAAAAATTCCACTTGTGTTTTCACCTTTGAGCTCAACTTGAAATACTCATATAACCTGAGGAACAACAAGTTCCGGTTTAGGGGTGCGGCACTGAGCTGGAACTTTGTGGCTCTTTCAACCCAACAATTCTAAAAAGTCTATCTATAAATACAAACGCTGAGGTTTTTACTTTGCAGCACCACCGCTCAGAACATAAAATATGGAAACTGGGTCATCTGCAGTTATGAAACTGATTACCAAAAACTAGTTTTTGTTATTTTTTTATCATCCAAAATCAAAATGACAATGAACACGGAAAGTTTTCTTGCATCTAATAATTTGATGAAGTTGTTTTTGAAATTCATATTAGAAGAAGAAATATTTGACTTGAAGTTTCATAAATGCAGTTTGGAAATGGGATTAATTCTTCTTTCAATTATCCTAAAAACAAATAACCTGAATTGAAAAAAATGAAACAAACCCTTTTCACATAATAAATGTATCAGAACTGAACTTCATCAGAAGCACCAGTAACATTTACTGGTAATGTTTTGCCAGGATCCATTTTTTCTCTAAATATAAACGTCTTTATATTTTTCTAATATAAATTACTCTATAATGTTGCCTGTTGTCGTCAGTGGAAGTGTCAGAACTCTCTTACCTAAACGGTCTGATAAATACGGCCAATAAAAGCAAATTATGGAAAATTCCTTCAAATTAATGGTTTAGTTTATACTGTGATCTTGCAGTGCAGTATCTCTGACCTCAGCAGGTATTTTATTGAGTGCAAACATTTTGATGAAAGCATTTTAAAAAGGAGCCACAATCACTTCTCACTCTGCCAGGATGGTAAAACTGAACGA
>NW_015157628.1:0-1260 GCF_000732505.1 Cyprinodon variegatus
ACATAAGTATTAAATGTATAGTGAAGGAGGTTCTTTTTGCGGGTGGATTTTTCTGTCTGGTTTAATGTAAACCAATAAAACCACATGGAAATGGTGAAGGTTGTTTAGAATGGTTTGCACACATTAAGAATAAGATGTTTAGATCCCCTTTGAGCTTTGATATTTAAAGGTATAGTGCAGGATGTTCTTCTTCCAGTTGGATCATCAAAATAAGTGGTCCTCCTACAGTGGGTACTGGTTGGAAATAGACTGTTCCCTGCGTGATTCCTGCGTGAATCACAATGTATTTCCTGAGGCCAGTTTTTTTTATTTCAAAAAGAACTGCAATGTACCCAGACAACCACCAGGTGGCACTTGGGAACTCTGCCGTGCTAAAGGTGACGTTTGTGGGCGTGCAGTCAACTGAAAAGCAGTTCCGTAAAAATTCAAAAATATCCACTGGACTTGGTTTTCAAAGTTTTGAAGACTTTTCGCCACCTCTCCAGGACGCTTTCTCAATTCTGAAAAACTGAAAAGCAGGTTTATTGGGGATCTTGGAGTGATATTGTCCTATTTTATGATGTTTTTGATTAAAATACAGTTAATGAATTAATTTAACATAGTGACTGCATTATCTGTGAGTATCTATTTTTTTAACGCTGTGACGTTTCGGGCGTTCTTCTTTTAACCTTCATTTTCATCCAGTATCCAAATCCGAAATGGACTCAGACTGCCACCTAGTGGCTATAGTAGTCACATGTTTTTCACGCAATTCGTGAAACACGGAGAGCGTGAGTGAAGTGTTCACCCACTGTAATTGTCAATCATTCTGGTGATGTGTTTATGTAAGGCCGTCCTACATGCTCATTATCCATTATCACTTACCGGTGGTGAGTCTGACAAAGTGGAAAAATTGCAAATCCTCTTTTGGAAAGTAAGCTTTTATGAGCGATGCAAACAGCAACTTTTAAACAGCGTGCACGAGGAGATTTGGGCTCATGCACACTCGTGCACGCGTTTAATAGGCATTCCCTCTCAGAATTGGGTGCAGGGTTATGCAAGTGCACTTTTTTTAAAAGTGGGGAGGTCGGGTCTTTTAAAAAAATCAGGAAAATCCTCCACTATACCTTTAAATGAACTTTACTTACTTTGTGTTTAGCCTTCCTTTTATCTGGAATAAATCTCCTTTTCTCCCATAACCTCCCACAGCCTGAACAGCAGACATCTTCGTATTTATTCTTAGATTACGTTGAAGAAGATGCCAAAGGTCAAAAAGACTGC
>NW_015157629.1:0-1259 GCF_000732505.1 Cyprinodon variegatus
TCCAGGATGCGCTGCAGGGAAAATAAACTTATAATCAGGAATGCTTATTATGTATTTAAACCTAGTTAACAATTTTGATAGTGGGGTAATATACACTTAGAGCCCTTAGGAGGCTTATATAAGAAATTTTTATTTTTGCGGTTCTGGACAGATTTGTTTTTATGGCCCAGTAAGGCTCTTTGAACATTTTGGGTTGCCGAATCCTGTTCAAGACCAACTGCAGTTGTGCAGACCATCTCTGACAAACTCCAACACATAATGAGTTAATAGTTCATTTGGGATATAAAAAAATAGATGAACTGTTTGAAATCTTTTAAAGATAGGACAAAATTTTACAATAGCTAACCCCAAGCTTTAAAGTACTATTGCTTTAATCTTTTTTTCAAATGTAAATTGTGAGATTGTCAGATATCAATTAATATAACCACAAAACTCTCCACTTAACTTAGAAAAGCAATACTTTCATGCCCTAAACATATTTTTCTGATTCCCTAAAGATTGACAATGAAAAGTAGATATCAGAGGATTCAAGACTCAGTAGCTTTAATTAGTAAGGTTACATTTAATGCTGTAGATCATGTTTTTTTTTCTACATCAACACATCGTACATATAGTAATACTCTGCAAGGTCTGAGACATGCCCTCTTGTCTAATCAAGAAGATAATCTCAGAATCACCCCTGGTCTCTGTTTACCAAGTGCCCTTCTAAATCCTTTGAGGCTGCTGTCCACTTCAGACATGATAGAGACAACTGAATTAATATTTTCCTAGCCTCTTATCCTGTCAGCCTTATGTATTGCCATTGTTTATCCATGCCTGAAATTCTGAAATAGTTATATTTTCTTCAAGTAAAAATTTGTTTCAGTTTTTCACATAAAAATTAAATAGGGGTAACTAAAATTTTTTTCATAAAACTCTATTGTTAGTGTAGCATAAAGATAAAAATACCTTTTTTAGATGTTCAAATTGCAAATAAAATAAAAAGTACTTTTAAAGTCGATGAAGTGACAAAATGCTTTGGCGATAAATACATAGAATATTTTAAAATTTCTTATAATTTCTGGAAAATCTGAAAATTTGGTTACTGTTTGTTATTAAGGGTTATTTTCCAGGCCTAGAAGCTACATTTATCCATAAAACAGAGCAAACCTAGGAAACCTATTGGTTATATGGATGGATGGATGGATGGATGGATGGATGGATGGATGGATGGATGGATGGATGGATGGATGGATGGATGGATGGATGGATGGATGGAT
>NW_015157630.1:0-1259 GCF_000732505.1 Cyprinodon variegatus
CTTTAATGAAATTAGGAAGAGGGAAGATGTAGTTTAATTCAATTCTAAAGATCAAATAGTTAAGTAGAAATAACCAAAGCAAATCTGGGCTATTAAAAAAAGGAAAAGGTCTGAAAATCAAATTCATCTTTACGACTCAGAAAGGAGCAGCGCTCCTCCAGCTGGGCCCGTGGGGCGAGCTCCGAACACGCCGCAGCAGGGCTCAGAGAGGTTCTGGGCTGACAGCAGAGCTTGCAGCAGTCTGCGGGAGTCTCCAGAGGAAGCTAACTGGATAAATAGTTCACTTAAAACCTCTTGCTTTCTAAGAGGTCACCAAGGAAATGCTGCAAGGAGGGGAAAAAATGGAGAGGCGCTCTCAGAGGACTGCAAGCTGTTTGTATACCAGACTGTTCCATAAATACTGCAGCAGTTTGCTACCAGCTGAAATGATCCAGTCAATCTTTTTTTAATCTGTGTGATTTAAGAACAATAATATGAACAAAACCCCATACACAATCCCACATCTCTCTGTCTACATCACAAAAAGTCAACGTACTTCACAATAAAGTGCAGATGGAGATGTGAAAGCTGACAAATTCTGCTCCCAACATGGTGTGAAATAAAAAGATCTCTGCCTTCATCCTCGTCAATTTCCTGATAAATTAGAATGTTTTCCAGAAAATCAAAGACTTGTCACAGCAGTCAGGTGTCAGGTGAGCTTTTAAGGCTAGGCTTAAAATCTTCCTTTTTGATTAAGCTTATAGTTAGAGTGGCTCAGGTTATCCTGATCTATCTCTATAGTTATGCTGCTATAGGCTTAGACTGCTGGAGGACATAGGGACCCCTTTTTCATCATTCTGCTTCATTCAATTCTATTCTCCCACTCTGCAGTATTTGTTAGTTCAACCTTTAACTTTTAATTTTCTTTGCTTTTCTCATCATAGTAGCTTGATCTGTTCTGTTCCTGTTTGGCTGTGACTCCATCCTGGAGAGAAATATCAGCGGTGCTGCTGATATTCATCGACACCTTTCTTTATAGATGTTGGAGCTTTGTCTGTTTTTCACAGTAGTCCTGTTTCTCTAACTGTGACTGTCTGGATGCGCTCTCTTCATCCTCTGACATGGGAGCTGGCTCGAAGCTCGTCTTCCCGGCTGTATGTTTCCTGGACGGGGCCGCCTGTGGAGCTGCTTCTGTCTCCTTGAACCCCAGTGGGCCTCAGCAGATGGCCGCTCACACTGAGCCTGGTTCTGCTGGAGGTTTCTTCCTGTTAAAAGGGAGT
>NW_015157631.1:0-1259 GCF_000732505.1 Cyprinodon variegatus
TCTTCTATTCTAAAATGTTAAAAAGTTGCAATATCGGTAATAATAATCTCATGTTTGCACAGTGATACTAACATTGTATAATCTACTTGTTTACACAAAGCTGTGACTTTATGATATACATTACGAAGTGAAATAGTCAACAATGGGTGGTGAGGTTGCTCGAGGACCCAGATGCAGAGACGAGTGAAGCAGAGATGAGTTCTGATAGGTTTAATGGCAGACCAAAGGTAGCAGAGGCAGAAATCCAAAAATCCAACTTAAAATATTGAACAAACCAAAATCATGGAGACATCAGGGGAAAAAACGAGTCTGAGGAGCCGGGGAGAGACGAGCAGGGTAGACAATACAGCAACAAGAAGGAACCAGCATTGAGTGACTGCAGAGGTGGAGTATTTAAGGGGAACCAAACAAAAGGATGGACTAACGAGCTGAATGGGGAGCAGGTGTGGGTTGAACTGGCAAGAGGTAATCCAAGGGGAAAGAAAACAATCACAAGGGGGCAACAGAGAGTAACTAAAGAATGCTTGAAGATAATGGAAAATAAAAACAAAACAACTGATAACAGAAAACTGAAAACTCAGAGTCAAAACAAATAAGAACCATAACAGAAATAACACTTCGTAATGTATATGTATTAAATAAAATAGCTATGAGACATGACAACTGTTTTTGACAGAAATTGTAATCTTACTTAGACCAAAGAAACTTTTCAGGGTTACAAAGAGCAGCTGCCTACCAACCAAGCTCGCTTCTTCAGTAAGTTAGCCCCGAATCACATTTAAAGAATAATTTTAGACAATTGCAGTATCACACCCTGCAACGTCATCACGTCACATTATGATATCATACATGTTTGTAAATAAGTAGATGTCCATAGCACGATAAAAGGGGCTGCACAGTTGCGCAGTGGGTAGCTGCCTTGCACCAACAAGGTTCCAGGATTGATTACTGGCCCGGGGTCTTTCTGCATGGAGTTTGCATGTTCTTCCTGTGCATAAAAGGGTTCTCTCTGGGTACTCCTTTTACGTCTCACAGTCTTCTTTGTCCAAGCATGATTCTGGCCGACTGAAATCTAACTAATTATTAATTAAAAGATGTTAAGGAATTTATGATTAAGATCTCCAGAGGGAAAGTAGAGTAAACTGTGACAGAAGTGTTTACCTGCATTTTCACTAAAATCATTTACATTTTCTTCAAAAAATAAAAAATGACACTTGTTTGAAATCTTTTGAAAAGTGACATTGATTAAATACCACATT
>NW_015157632.1:0-1259 GCF_000732505.1 Cyprinodon variegatus
GCCTGTGTTTACAGGGAGAAAAGCTGCAGGTTTATTTCCATTAAAATAATCATTAGATGAAGCTAAACCCTGCATGAAGTCGCAGGTCATATTATCCAACTTTACAATAATTGTGCCAAATATCTACTTGGTGCCGTTTTATGTAGCAGGAAGTGAGATTTTAGCTTAATAATGAATGTTATATAAATCCATTAATAATAATTATCATCATTAAGTTATAAAATGCATTAATAATGATATTCAACAGCAAATTATTAAAATAGGTATGGTATGTGGAAGCACATGATTTTTTTTTTCAATTATATTGATCAATCTTTAATATTTAATACGAGAATCGATCGACAATTTAAAAATAAAAAAGCCCTAATTATTGGGTAATTGAGCCTCATCAAAATATTATGTATATTGGGTTACAATTGAAACAATCAGATAATTCAATTAATGAAATAATTTGATTAAAAAAGTGGTTTCACCTGGTTTCAATTTATTAACTGTAATGCACCTTCTATCTGATTAATCTATATGTAAAAAAATCTTTATGGTTTTATTCAACTAACTACCACTTATTATCCCACCACGTAGCAGGTTGTGCTTGACTGTTGAAACTGAGTCTAAGGCTACTTTCACACTGCAGGCCTTGATGCTCAATTCCGATTTTCTTGTAAAATCCAATTTTTTACGTTGCAGTTCATATTTCCAAATAAATGCGACTTCTATGCGATCTCCTGTGTGAACTGCAGTCAAACAACGCAAGTGACCAACATACGTAGTAGAGGGCGCGATGACGTCACAGGCCAGCATGCTCTGTGTTTACAGAAGTAAACATGGATGGTAGTGCCGGCGCGCATCTAGTGGTCTTTTCCAACCATAAAAACTCATTCTTTTCAATATGTTTAAACATAAATACTGCTCTCCGCATCATCATCTGCCATGGTTGTTTTTCTTGCCGCTTCTGCGTAGCAAGACGCAGCATAGTGACCTTTGTCGGGTATTAATGACGTTCGGGTCGGTTCATCCGACCTGGCCGTTCAGACACAGTTCGCATTTGAAAAGATCAGATTCGTATCGGATTCAGGACCACAGAGCCAAGTGGCCTGGGTCGCATTGGAATAAATCAGATCTGTGTTGTTCAGACTGCCATGAAAAGATCACATCCAACTCATCTATGGGCAAATAAAAATCGGATTTGGGTCACTTCAGGCTGCA
The DNA here is from genome assembly GCF_000732505.1 of Cyprinodon variegatus. NCBI lineage: Eukaryota > Metazoa > Chordata > Actinopteri > Cyprinodontiformes > Cyprinodontidae > Cyprinodon > Cyprinodon variegatus. Next base: position 1,207 of record NW_015157632.1, read on the forward strand.
GTGTGAACGTAGCCAAACATGACCTCTGACATCTGGTTAACATCTCCATTTCA
>NW_015157633.1:0-1259 GCF_000732505.1 Cyprinodon variegatus
ATCTATCTATCTATCTATCTATCTATCTATCTATCTATCTATCTATCTATCTATCTATCTATCTATCTATCTATCTATCTATCTATCTATGTAATCTAAGTTAATAGAAATCATATGTTCACAAATTTCTGTAAAACAACTGCATTGTTAAATGGGCTTCATGATTGCATATACCGGTACTGTAAACATCTGACAGGCAGTATAACCTGAATTAAACCATATTCTAATGTAGTTTAAAAATATAAATACATTTTTATCTTCTTAAAATTTTTAAGGCATTATTATAAATGATTAATCATACATGTAAATGGTCTTGTAGTTCTCCGTCTATTTTTTTTCCATATTAGTTTGAGGGAAATAACCTGTTACTGTATATAACTGTACTTGTTTATGTAACCTATCTAGTTTTTTTTTTATATTTACTAACCATCTAAGGCAACAGACCTTATGGGGACCGAAGACAGGTTTTAATATGGTGGACCCCCACTTATAACCTTAAAGAGTCAGTTTAGAGGTATGTGTGAATTACTGATAATAATTAGGATTAGGGTAAAGGTCAGTGTCGGGCATAAATGCAATACCTAAAATGAATGTAAGTCAATATAAAGTCTTAATATGGAAAGAGATACAAACTTGAGCATGCGTAGATTTATACAGACACACATATGGGAGTTATTGGTAAAATAAGCTAAATTCTTTTAAACCATATTGTATGACAATTACTGTGACTTCAATGTGTTATTAAAAGTATTCAAAATGATTTTTTTGTGAAAATCAATCGCTACTTAGAGTTTTGAGCTATAGAAATTCCAAATATTGATCTAAACATTAGGGGATGGGCATCTATACTAAAGTAATTACATTAGTAGCACTTTGCTGGTAAATAGTACCCGAAAATGACTGTGTATATTCCCATTATGAAACATAAAAAGTATTAAACATTTTGTGGAACCAGAAGATGAAATTGTACCTGAACAGCAAAATTGGAAAGAATACCAACCATACATTATCAACCATCATTATTATTGTAATATAACTTAATAATATAATTTTTCCCTAAATGACAGGGATAACTTCTATTAACTGTTTATAGGTGGAAACATTTTAAAGGAACAACAAACTGAATCCCCATTGAATGTCTTTTTTTCAATTATAGTAGTTATGACCTTAATTGAATGCATATTAAATAGGATTATTTTTAAAAAAAAAAAGACCTAAGATCACTTTGTAAATGAATCTTTTATTAAAAGTTAAAATGT
>NW_015157634.1:0-1258 GCF_000732505.1 Cyprinodon variegatus
TCCCGGCAGCTAGTATTTGGTATTGTCTACTTGTCGCCATAACTTTTTTTATTAAGTAGAATCCATAATGAGTCTTATGCGTTTAATAATAATAGGAATAATTTAACTTTATTGATCTCACATTGGATAAATTTACCTCTGCATATAACCCATCCCATTGGAGAGCAGTGGGCTGCCATTGTGGGGTGCCCGGGAGGCATAGGGGTTTAAGGGTCTTGCACAGAGACCCAGAGTTGCAGTCTGTGGGAATGGGTTTCAAACTCACAACCTCAGGATTGCAAGCTCAATGCCCTAACAACAAAGCTGCCACTCCCAAGTAAAGCCACAAATGTTATGTACACGAAAGGATCCATTTGTGCTACATTCACAGTCAGAATCAGGCTTAAAGGCCAAGCTTGTGTTCAAAAATAAGGAGTGAGACTTCACTTTTTTTATTACCCACATACTCAACAGTATAAACAAAAAACGTAGTATGCAAAAACTTATTTAATGAGGGTAAGGACAGGATAATACTGATAATAAATAAAAAATTATAATAGCGGAATGGAAAAGTTTGCATTTTTGTATAAGTAAGTAAAAAGAGTGGGGCAGGTTGTAAGTGCAAAATGAAATAAAAAAATTGTTCTATCAGAGTGACTACCCATAGAGAGCTGTCAAACAAGGCAAGCTACCTGTAACTGTTTGGAATGACTGAAAGTGTATATAATGAAGCATGTGGTAAAAACTGTGAGAACTTAAAATGTAGCATTTTGCCAAGGGGCTGCCTGATGGTACAGTTTAGCACCAGTTCCTTGTAGCAAGAAGGTCCAGAGGTTTGACTCCTGGCCTAGGGTCTTACTGGATGGAGTTAGCATGTTCTCCCAATGCATAGGGTTCTCTCTGGGTCCTACAGCTTTCTCCCGGTGTCCAATCACTCAACTACTGAGCTTGCCTGTTCCCATCTGAACATTCTGCCTGAACTCTCTGTTGGACTCTTTGAACCCTGGACCAGCCTGTTTTTTTTCTCATCGGAACCTCTGACTGGACTACACATTCCTGGATCTCTGAGCCTTCCTCTTCTGAACTGTTTATATGTACTGTGACCAGGCTCAGATTCCAGGTTGTTCTCTGTGGCTGCAGCATCTGGTTAACTCTGGGCGGCGTATGCCAAATCTCGTTGGCAGTCCACCAGCTGTATCCTACTTCTCTCTAAGTAGATGGACTGAAGTGTTAAAACAAGGTAAGTGACTCACATGGATAATCTTTTTTTTTTTTTTTT
>NW_015157635.1:0-1258 GCF_000732505.1 Cyprinodon variegatus
CACTTATTTTAAGAAAAAAAATCATTTAATTTCATGTTTTCCAGTTTAGTAGAAAGGGGAGGTTATTGGCTCACACCTTTTAATCATTTACACTGTATGTACTGCTGTCATTATTGAAATTGTTTGCTATGTTTAAAATGAATTAGGGTAGCCAACGAATCCAAATGTCTTTGTTTTGTTTTTTAATGAAAATTATTAAGGTTAATTTTGTAAGCTCCAAAGAGCCACTTACAGCTGCAGAGCCTCAGGTTGCAGACCCGTCCTCTCGTTTATGTAAACTTCACTTTCAGGCATGTCATAATTTTTACCCTGAACTGACTCTGCACAAAGATCCGCTCCCCCTCACATGCAAACTCTGAAGTACATTCGTAGCCGTTATAGCGAATCAGACACTTTAATTCTTTCATGACACACAAACATGGCTGATTAGTGCGTTCATCTATTTGCCAAAATCTGACCCAATTCTAGTTTTAACGAACGCAGAAGCCAGTCAGGGGTTAAACCATAAAGATCACATCACAAGAGACGTTAATTCCTCCTTTTAAAGAATCAGGTTTTTTGTATGGATCCTTCATCTCCTCTATTGTTTCATGCTGTGCAGCTGGAAAGATTGCACTGCAAAAACGATCTAGAAATAAGTAAACATTTCTTAGATTAAGTGTATTTAGCCTTAATCTGAGCAGGTAAATAAGATTATTTGCCATTGGAATTAGTTTTTTTACTTTTAAGATAAGATAATTAGATAATATTCACTAAAAATAAGAGACTGTAATTTTTTTTCTGATTTTAAATGTAGATGTTCTTGTTCCATTGCCAAAGTGGCTCACGCACCTCCTCAGTTTAAGAAAAAGTTATATCTTTTACAAAAAAATAACTTATTGAGATTTCCACTTTTTGCAGTATATAGCTGATATGTTTTTCATGATGCAGAACTATAGCAACCAGATGTGTTTTATCCCAAGTAGGAGGAGATAATGAATATAAAAAAATTTAAATAATAGCAGCAAGAGAGTAATTTTGGCAATTTTCCACCATCTCCTTATTTTTTGTTTTAATGAAAAAGATGCTGGATGTTGTCAAAAATGTTCCTTTTATTACTGTGAAATAATCTCCAGAGGTTCTAGAGGGGTTCTTAGAACATAGCCGACCTTCTTTATCAGCCTGTCGAGCTTCTTTAGGTTATTTTCTCTGATGTTCTTACCCCAGCAGATGATGGAGGGAGATGTCACATTCTCCACAATAGACTGACAGAAGATCT
>NW_015157636.1:0-1258 GCF_000732505.1 Cyprinodon variegatus
GGATGCAGTTCTAGTTTCCTCCTAAATCCTTGTAGAAAACATTTACAGATTAGTTGACGTTGATATTGCTGAGAGTATGGGTCCATCAATAGAACAAATTAAAATCAGCCGGGTCCAAATAAAAAAAATCATCAACCAGTAAGGGTTCCAAGACATTTTTAATTATAATCTCTTACTTTAAACACTGAAATAAAATGAAGTGTTTATGCATCCACGTTATACATTGACTTTTTACATAAAACAGCTTTAGGCTGCAAGGCTTTAAATTGGGTTTGAATGGAGACCAAGCTATTCTCAAGCCATTGCAGGCTCATTCGTCAGCTTATATACCTATTCCCAAAAACTAAGACCGTTTAATTAAATGATTGGATGCAAACTATTAGTACCTCAACATACCAGGAAGCAGATTTCTCATCTTCATCAAAATATTTATTTTATACTAAGAGGCTTAAAAGTTTCATCAAATCCAGTCAAAATGCCTAAGAGCGCCTCTCACAACTTCAGAAGAAACTTTTCATCTCAGGTCTGGATGAAGAGATGCTGAGTTTGGAACCAGAGAGCAAACATAGTTCATACAAATGATGGATGATCCTAGTTATCCCTGTTAAAAAATCCACAACAAAACGAAAATATTTGTGGAGAAACTGAACATATGCTGGCTGGATGATGGTGGGGATTTTTTTTATATGTCATAACAAATGAAGCATTAATTTCCGCATGTTTTGCTCCTGAATATAATGATATAGCACATGCTCTCCTTGAGCCCCGGGGATAAGTCGGAGGAACAGCGGAGGCTGTAGGCTTTGCTTTACTCAGGAGGTCTGGAGCGTAGCGGGAAAGAGCAGAGATGGAGGATGTGGGGTGCGGTAATTTATAAATGTTTAAAATCATGTTGCTTCCGGATTCCAGGTGGGTCCGGATCCGGACCGCGGTCCGCTAACCCGTGACCTCTGTCATAGTAGCTTTGTCTGGTCTGGCTCTGTTAATCTTTGACACCATCTTGGATGGAAGTATCAGCTGGGCTGCTGCCATCAACATCTTTGATTAGAGATGATAGAGCGGGACCTGTTTTTCAATCTTTAGTCCTGTCTCTTCACTAGACACAGCTATAGGCTTGGTTTTTACTGTGACTAACCATGTGCTCTGTTTCATCCATTTTGGCATGAAAACCGACTAATAGCTCATCTGCTTAACTGTTTCTTTCCTAGACAGAGCAACGAATGGAGCAAAGGTTACAGTTATCTTTCTAACATACAAA
>NW_015157637.1:0-1258 GCF_000732505.1 Cyprinodon variegatus
AGAACATCTTCCACTACATTGCATTGGAGCAAAAAGGTCTTTGTTGCAAAACTGAGTTTTGGGTCTTTCTGCCTGGAGTTTGCATGTTCTTCCTGTGCTTGTGTGGGTTCTCTCCAGGTACTCCAGCTCCCTTCCACAGTCTAAAAAAATATGACTGCAGATGAAATGTGGGTCTCTGTGACAGACCGGGGGCCCATCGGGAGAGTCCCCTGCCTCTGGAGATCATCAGCCCCCTGTTTGTTCTCACCAAATGTGTTCTGCTGTCCAGACATATTACTTCAGTAGATTATTTATTTTTTTAAATCCAAATTTGTCCAAATTCCAGCCAATCAGCACCATAAGCCAGTAGTTCTCAAACCTTTCACTACAGATCAATGAAAATACAAAAGAGAAAACTTGACTGTTGATTATATATACAAGCATCAATTCAACAGGAGTAGAATGACCCATAGAAACAGCCTCTTGTTTATCAGTTTAAACATGATCAATGCATGAATATGCTTATAGTATTCTCATTATTTGGGAGGCCTGAAATTTTTTAGAACCCCAAACTGTTTTTTTATGACCAGAGAACATATTGATTGAATATCACTACTTGTCTGACAAAAAAAAACAGGACCAATGGTAGCACTCAACTTCTTTTCTCCAGACATCAGGTGACCTAATCAATGAGACAGAGTCATTAGAAGGTAAAGAAAACAACTCTGCCCATAGTAGAGTTTCTTCCTGAACTTCTATCCATCTGTCGATGCAGCTTTTCTCGAGTCACAAGATGTCCTAATTTTTCACCTCTTTCCCAAAAATATAAACTAAGTTCAACTTTTGATTGGGTCAAATTAGAAGAAAAGTAAGAACCCCGTCAGCTCCACATGTTATTACCAACATGTACACAATGCCCTTAATACAGAAAAATTAAATAATTTTAATACAAAATAGAGTTGCTAACAGGCTTAAGTCAGTGAAAGGTGAGAGCTTTTGTGAAGAATTTCAAAACTTAAATTTTATTATGATAAGAAGCACCATAGATAACGTTTTGACCACCTCTGGTGTGGAGGCTGCAGCGCCTCAGACTGGAGGATCATCAGGGCAGCTCTTCTCTCCATTAAAGACATTTCATTCCAGCGCTGCATGTCCCGAGCCCATAACATCATCATGACCCCTCACACCCCCACCATGCACTGTTCTCTCTGCTGCCATCTGGGAAGAGACTCGCAGCATTTGAGGCAGGACCAGCAGGTTTTGAAACAGTTCTTTCCCC
>NW_015157638.1:0-1258 GCF_000732505.1 Cyprinodon variegatus
AATCTATGCCACGAAGAATTGAGGCAGTTCTGAAGGCAAAAGGGGGTCCAACCCGTTACTAGCATGGGGTACCTAATAAAGTGGCCGGTGAGTGTACATGTCTTTATTTGACACAAATGTGTCGGTTTGATAAAATTTGTTTGACATTTTAAGCATCTTTCCATGCTGTTCCCAAAGTTTCGTCCATTTTTAACATTTATAAATAAACATATAAATGCTCTAATTAGACTTGTGGTTTTAGAGAACCAACAAAGCACAAATCTTGAGCAAACATCTTGGAACTATCATCACATGCAACTGGTCATGATTATTTAAGTTTACATGACTGAATACAGCTGTAATAGGCTATAATGAAGCAGACTCTGGAAATTCCAAATAGTTAAAAAATATTTATAAAAAAAACCAAAAAAAAACAGCCCTGGATTTCTTTTAAACCAGAAATGCAAACTCTACTCTTAAGAGCATGACTGCATTTTTTTTTTACAGAGCTCAGATGTTTTATCCACCAGTCATAAACTAAAGTGCAATGATTTTTTCCCCCCCGATTAGTAATCACTAATACATTTTTTAACAATTTTGTCTTTAAAGACATGAGCAGAAATATGAATATATTTTATGTTTGACAAAAGAGGGACCACTGCCTTTTATTCATCAAGTAATGTTCTATTGTGAGCATCTGTTTTTTTTTTCCCAGACCAAACTGGATTTAATCTATGGGACTGAACAAGATTTTAGGAAAAGTCTGGCTTTAGCACCAAATTACATGAGTTAATCGAAAGAGGAAATGAGTCCAACTATGTGTGCGTGTTTTGAAAAATAGGTTCATTCATAAAGTTTTTTTTAACTTGTGATTAAAAAGTCATGAGAATCTGATTTGAAAAGGTTGGATCTCAATTCCATCCTCTACTCAGCAGAAGGCTTAAAACGTTATATTTGAAAACAACTGAAAGTATTTTTTCATCCAGTAGGAGGACCAGCATATGGATGAATATAATGCATTTAAATTTTACACAGCGAAATGTCAACACTCTGTTTGGGTTGTATGTAGATTTTCAGATATGTGTATATTAATACAGAAAAGCAACCCCAATAAAATCCTTGCAATATTAGGTCCAGCAAAGGTGCAGGAGTGAGTGCTATATTCCACTTTTAAACCTGGGCTTGTTTGCAGGAAGTTCTCTTGGCTGGCCTACAGAAATGTCTGTCTAGCCTTTCAGATTAGCTTCAATTGTAGGTCCCTTGTATGTATGTATATATA
>NW_015157639.1:0-1258 GCF_000732505.1 Cyprinodon variegatus
TAGATGATGACAGGCTGATTTCAAAGGTCTCATCCTAACATGGAGCCATAATTAATTCAGTGGACAGCTGACAGCGATCCATCATCATCACTAATGATTGTAGAAGCAGCCAGCATGTCTGCAAGCTGGATTTTATTCACCTGTGGTCTTTGAGGATTGAAACACCTGATTCAATATTAGGAAAACCTGACTAAGAAGATCAGGAAAATTTAGTTTATTAAAGTCTTATTGGACTTCTTTTAATTATTATCTATTAATTATTGAGAGCAACAACTAAGTTTCACAGATAAGAGTGAAGAAGTTTCTATGTATAATGATAACATTGAAACAATAAATGTGTGTGTGTGTGTGTGTGTGTGTGTACCTGTCTAGCCGTCAGAGTGAGGACCATTTTCAACATCAAATTGAGGACCAGTTGTTGCAAAGTGAGGACATTTTGCCCGTCCAAACATGCTATTTTATTAACGGTTAGGAGTAAGACTCAATACTTCTACCCATATAGTGTGTGTACATATACTCCAAGGTAACTGACCTCTGAAATACAGCTGGACCTCATTCAGTGTTTCTTCTGTCTTATCAATCATGCTGCAGATGTAGACGCCGCTGTCAGAAGGTTGAGGTTCTTTCAGAGTCAGGCTGAAGTTCCGAGTGTGTAGAGCAACAGGACTCATTGATGTTCTTCCTCTGAACTGCTGATTTTGTTCCCGTAGGTCGTCTCCTTCTCTCCGTTTATGGACCGTAGTGGGATTGAGATCAGAGCGGCTCCATTTCACTGTAACAACCTCTAGTAATTCCTTTTTATAGTAACAGGGCAGCAGAACAGATGGAGCTCCTTCCCAAACAGCCACATATTCAGACAGAGAATCCTGAGAGGCTGGAAGGACAAATAAACAAAATACTTTTTAAATCTACTTATTAAAATCAATTAATTTAAATCAAAGCATTTATTACTAATCACTAAATAATCGAACAACCTCATAGTTCTCTGGTTTCTGTTAATCTTTTAATGTGACCTTTGAACTCTACCTGTTAGCTAACTCTAACAGATCATTTTCCTTCCATCTCAGCAAACTGCAGGTTTAGTTGTAGAGTTAATATCTTAACTATCAGATGTTGTTTGGTGGATTTCTTCAGTCAATCTAAATCTCTTCCTTCTGGATAAAGTTTATAGCTGAGTGTCTCAGATCATCCTGAACTGTTTCTATAGTTTAGCTTCTTCAGGCCTGGTTGCTACAGGGCATCCTAACCATGTTTTCTC
>NW_015157640.1:0-1258 GCF_000732505.1 Cyprinodon variegatus
TCAGAATTCTGACTTTTTTCTCAGAATTCTGACTTTAATCTCAGAATTCTGACTTTTTTCTCAGAATTCTGACTAGTCTCTAAAACAGACATGGCTATGGCTTGATGCTAATATTTTTGTTAGCTGTCAGAATTCTGAGATTAAAGTCAGAATTCTGAGATTAAAGTTAGAATTCTGAGAAAAAAGTCAGAATTCTGAGATTAAAGTCAGAATCCCGAGATTAAAGTCAGAACTCTGAGAAAAAAGTCAGCATTCTGAGAAAAAGTCAGAATTCTGAGAAAAAAGTCAGAATTCTGACTTTTTTCCCCATACTAAACTGAAATAAAATGTAAAAATCAGTTAACTTTTTTTTTTTTTCCAGTGGCCCTAATCCTCTTCCGTAGGTCTAAGTTCAGACAGTTTTGAGTTAAAATTGGCAGAACATAGGTCAGAATTATAAATGAAACATTTTGCTCTGACAAATTAAAAAGGCATAATGAAGTTTGCTAATAATGCCTTCTGTGGTCAAAACAGAACTCCAGCACTCTACTGCTCTTTTTCACAGCCCGAGGTCGTTCGTGTCAAGGTTTTTTTTTTTTTTTGCTAGTCGCCTCTGAGTATTAACAACATATATCTTAAATATAATGCTTTGTTTGCTAGATCGGACACATTTAACATGAACAGGCTTGACATCACACCTGCAGCAAAAGCACGGGAACCAGAAGTAAATTAAGGAAAATGTCAGTCTGCTAATCAAACGATGCCTTAATCTTAAAGGGTTAAAATAAGACAATGACCAGGACAACGACTGGCATTACAGAGAGGAGGTGGAACAGCTAGTGGGTTGGTGCAGAGATAAAAGCCTGATCCTGAATGTGGAGAAGGCGAAGGAGATCATCATCGACTTCAAGAAGACCCAGCCTAACCATGCTCCAATGCTCATCAACAGCTTAACTGTAGAGGTGGTAAACAGCACCAGATTTCTTGGGTGCACATCACAGACAACCTCACTTGGACTGTAAACACCACCTCACTGGTCAAAAGGGCACAGAAGCGCTTGCACTTTCTGCAGAGGATGAGGGGAGCACCACCTGCCCCCACCAATCCTCACCACCATCTACAGAAGCCCCATAGAGAGCGTTCTGACCATCTGTCTCACTGTGTGGTGTGGAGGCTGCAGCTCTTCAGACTGGAAGAAAGTGAGGAGAGTAGGGAGAACAGCAGAGAGGATCACTGCGGCTCCTCTTCCCTCCATAAAAAACATTTCATCCCAGCACTG
>NW_015157641.1:0-1258 GCF_000732505.1 Cyprinodon variegatus
ATTTTTTCCTTCAATAGGGTAGAGCAGTAAAGCTTCTGTCCCTAACATTTTTTTGCTGCATTATTTTTACTTTTATACTTTAAGAAGTTTTAAAAATGGTCCTTTTACTATTTAATAGAGTTAAAAACAAGTTGGTACTCTAACATCTGGTGTTTTTAAACGCTAGGATTCATACCTCTACTGGATTAATAAACATGGATTCACTTTTGACACCTCTGAATTACATCCTTACATGATATTATGTAATTAATTATGTCTTTAAGATTTATTACAATTCATGCTGTATTTTCCATATGCACACTTCCTCAAAAGATCATTACAACTTCTACGGTTGTTTTTAATTTTTCTGGAAATAATTAAAAATAGTTTTTATCCAGAGGATGATTTTATAATTTTGAGGATCTCCTGAAGGATGCTTATTTTTAATTTGTTTTAATTTGTCTGTATATTATCTGAGCTTGTGTCTCAAGTTTCATCATGGAAACTTTACAACAACAAAGATTCTTTATCATTTTCCATAAATATTAACACCCCTTAGAAGAAATTATCCTTGTTTTTGCAAACGTTTTGATTTTATGAAAAACCACAACAAAATTCTAATAGAAAATATTCAGTGGCAGTGCCAGCTGGGCGCTAGGGGGCGCTATAGATGGAAAAGATATATAAATAAAAATGTAAATACTCTATCATTTGAAATTACTTTAACATTTGGTTATTATTAGATTTTCTTCAATTCCAGTTCCTTTTGATTTATTATTATATTAGTTAATATTAAAATCAACTGTACATTAAAAAATTATATGCAAGGAAATATAGCATATAAACATTAACCTTTCTGTAGATGTATTCACTATACATTTTTAAACAAAAAAATTACCTATTGTTGTAATTTATTTAATTATTTAAAGTGTTAAAATAATGTGCAACTGTTTAGCCCCGACTGCTGTTTTTCAAAGGTGATTAATTCAAGGGTTACCTGTAGAGGGTGGGGGGGCAAGTTAGGGCCCCAAATTCCTGGGGGGGCCATAAAACTCTTTACATATGCGGTTAATACAACTATTCCTGCATTATGATTAATTATGTTTTTGATAAAAATCCTTTCGCTAAAATGTTTATTATTTCATCCAAATGAAAAATGGAGAACAGATAAGCAGATCATGGCTAGTCTACAGTGAAAAGAAGGACTGGGTTATTTACTTTGGCCTTTTTGGAAACACAGGAAGGAGCAATCAGCTAAGTGAGCTTAGTGCTTGGAAAA
>NW_015157642.1:0-1258 GCF_000732505.1 Cyprinodon variegatus
ATTCATGACAATGCACTTTTTGTTGAAGAAAAAAATATAGTCAAAAACAGTAAAGCTTAGAGATGGTGCTAAAGGTAAAACCACCGTAGCCACAACACTTACAGTATTTTGCTTATTGAGCAATTAATATTCTACATATTGTTTTGTTTACTTAAGTCAAATCAGTGCAGCGTCTTTCCCAGAGAGTTTCTGTCCATGAAAAACGCTCCCAGAAATGATGATTATTTTTGTTCCCTTCATGCACTTTTAACCTGCACATTTCTTTTTACAAAAAAGTCATTTCTAGAACATATCATCTTGAAGAACAAAAGGGTATTGTGGACCACCCCAGTTCTACTGAGCTCTCCTACTAAGCCCCGGTCTTTAAAACAAATAAACTCAGTGACTTAATAATGATTGGCTTTGGGATCTCTTCCACCTCCTTTATCGCACAATCAGACATTCAATGGAATTTTTATTGAGTGCTAAGCATGTGTAGCTTGCAAACAGGAAATCAGTCTTCTATTATACTCAATGTGGTATGTGTACGAGTAGCAGTTCTTAGGAACATTTTGCCTAATGCAAAACTTTTTGAGACATTTTGTAGTACATATTTAAGTAAAATTCAGTTTATCTATATAGCAGCAATTTACTACAAAAGTCCTCTTAAGGCACTTTACAGAGACAAAACTGTCCAACTGGTTCAGAAAACCAGTTGATTGCATCAAGTCAGTGACTTGCAAGACATGCTCCTCCTGAATGAGCCTGCGGCGTCGATTTGCAAAGGCTTGCATTTTGTCGCTGACACTTAAGCAAGCCCTCAGATGTTTATGGCAGCAGCAAAGCAGATACTTCAATCCAGGATGGAGTCACAGCCAAACAGGAACAGACCAGATGAGGGAAAGGCAGAGAGAGCATAAAGTTAGAGGTTGAACTAACAAACGCTGCAGAATGGAAGAATGAAGCAGAATGAGGAAAAGTGGCTCCTTTGTAAACCAGCAGCATAAATACAGAAAAGATCTCGGGATAACTAACTATTTTGGATGAGATATAAGAAAGGTAGAGCTACAATAGGTTTAAGGTACAACCTAGAAAATTCTGTCCTGTCTGAAATTCTCCCTTGCCGGATCAGGCCGTTAACACTTTTTTTCCCCTCCTCTAACCCATTGACTAAGCAAATATCACTCTGTTTTTAACTATAAGCTTTATCAAAAAGGAAAGTTTTAAGCCTAACTTTAAAATAAGACAGGGTGTCTGCCTCACGGACTAAAACTGGTAG
>NW_015157643.1:0-1258 GCF_000732505.1 Cyprinodon variegatus
AAGCAGATCATGGCTTGTCTACAGTGAAAAGAAGGACTGGGTTATTTACTTATGGGTAGGTTGTTGTTTTTTTATTACTTCCCTTTTAAAGGTTCATTGCAGGGTAATCTAGAACTATTTTGTCTATTCTGCCAATCTAGATTGTAGATATTAAGATCAGAGCTGATCAAAGTCTTATAAAAACAGCGGAATTGCCCTTTAATGAAGCTGTCAATCAGATGCCAACTTTAGCGACCTTAGCAGTAACATCGAAATACTAAATAAGAAATAAGAGAAAAACATTCTAATTTAAGCCTAAACCCAACTAAACCATAATGTGAAACCAAAAAACAAAGTGATGCGTCTCATTACTTCCCTCAGTCATTAAAACGCCTGACAGGGAGCGGAAAATGACTGTTTGTGTCTAGAAGCTTCGATCAGGCTAAGCTAAGCTAGCAGCGCTAGCAGCCACATCATGGCGCGCGCTTCTAACTCTGCTTTATGTCATAAATAATAAGTCAGAGAATAAACTCATCCAGTGAATATTGGGCTGCGGGAAACTCACGGAGCTTCTTCCACATCGCATGGTGGCAGGCTAGAAATCCTTTGCGGATCGCCGAGCAGACCTCCCGGTCACAGTCCGACCAGAAGCCCCGCTGTTTCTTCATGGATTCCCACAGACAGTCTCTGGCGAACTGCGCCGCCTCGCTTCCACCGTGGCCGTCAAACACCGCGAAGAACGCCACGGAGCGGCGGGAGGCAGGCTGCTGACCCGGGGGAGGGCACTCTCTGCCCGGGGAGAAGGTTTCTTCCACCGGGAGTCTGTCTTCAGCGGGAACTCTTCCGCCGGATGGCTCCGTTAAATCCGGGGTTTTCTCTCCGGCATCCTGGTGGAGATCCACGGTGGGAGCTCCGCCATCGCCCGGCGTCGGCTGCTCCTCTCCCGGCTCGGGCTCCACTATGACCTCGGTAACATCTTCCATGTACTTCCGGCCTCCTTGGTCGGTAAAAACACTAACTCGCATGAGGAGAGGGGTTTCCATGGTTACGGTTCTCAGAAGCTTAACTTTTCTTTTGATTTATTTTCATATGAAATCAGATGGATCCGATTTGAATGCGGGGGAAGCGTCCTGCCTTTGTTTATGTGCGAGCTCAGTAGGCATGCTCCAACCCAACGTCCTGACGTCATAACTAGTCTTCTTCTGATAAAATGACGTGGCATCGCCGTTGCGACTGCTGCCCTCTACAGGTACATCTAAGCACTTCCTAGTTACACTGG
>NW_015157644.1:0-1258 GCF_000732505.1 Cyprinodon variegatus
TTACGTTACTCTTGATCATCTGTCCATCATCGTATAAATCCCGCCCTGACAATTGATTGGTTTGCCTGACAGTGGGCGATAATACTCGCGCTACTATGGAGCAGAGCCAGACCGAACTTCCCCGAACTCAAACCTTGTGGGCGGGACTAAGTTCGGACTGGCACCCAGGCTAGTTCAAACCCCATCGACACCTCCTTTCTATGCAAATCTCAACAGTCTAAACTTTCACCATAAAACGGGTGAATCCAAACGAAACACCGAATTCACGTCAATTCAGGGATGTTGCCTTATTTGGTTCTGGCCTGTACTTTTGTCACACCCCGAAATTGACATATGCACCAGCCCACTGGTTCTCTGGTCCAAGAGCATGAATAGAGGTAGATGTAAGGCACCGGGTTAGCTGTTTAGCCTACAGTTGGGTTTATTTCTACAAGAATTACAAAACAGGCAGTTTCGCTATTGAAAATGAGCCAGAACGTATGAAAAGTAGGACATGCCCAGGAAAAAGGGGACATCTGGTCACTCTACCATATCAACAATTCAATGTTTCAGTGAGTGACTGCTTGTTGCTATGATGAGTCTTGGCTCAGCAGCTTCGCTCGTTGCAAACCAACCAATCAGTGCACATCTCGTCTAAATATTCATGAGCATAAAAGGAAAAAAACCTGTTGTTTCATTCTAGGGCTTTATAGCCAGGTTTGCATTAGGGCTCATAGAACAGCAAATATTTCATTTTCAGCCCAACCAATGTTACACACCCTATTCAGACCTTAAGGACCAGCACCAAATATCCTGTATAATCATTCTATGACCACTTTAATAAATGACCCAAGTGTACATGGGCCTCTTCAACCTTGAAGACAATTATACTCTCTCTTTTTTTTTTTGTGTTCAGCTAAAAAAAAAAAAAAAAAAAATCTAATCTGACTGAATATTACTACCACTGAAACATCATCAGGAAATAATGCGTTTTCCACTTTTATCCAGGGGTCCATGCAACTTTCTTTCTAAAAAAAACTATGAAGCTATTATCATGAATGTTTTGCAAGATAAACTATTTATTTCTCCAAACCAAATACAAAGGCAGGAGGCAGTGCAGCGCCAATAGTCTTCCTCTGTGAAACACATACTGATAATTTTTTACTTGCAGCTCTGCTACATTGGTTTTTAATCTCTAAAAGGATATAAAGAAATAAATACCACAAGTAGTAGAATATTGTAAATCAGTCTGTAAGCTTTATTAGGTTAAAAAAAATAT
>NW_015157645.1:0-1258 GCF_000732505.1 Cyprinodon variegatus
CACCAATGTTTATTTTCCAAATGTTTCCATCTCTGCAATTACAATTGTTGTTTAATAGTTTTGAAACTTTCATTGTTTTTATTTTTATTAGTTTTGACTTCTGGTTTTCAGTTCTATTTTAATATGAAGACCCTGTTAGAATTTATTAAATAGTTTAGTTTGCTTTTAATTTTTTTTATGTGATATGACTTGCATAGAGGGGACAGGAGTAAAAAATAAGAAAAAAACCTAAAAATAAAATGCCTGATAGGGTTGTCAAAAGCATCGACACTCAAAAAAGTATCGATACTGAAACGTTGTATCCGGATACAATACTCGTTTTTAAAGTATCAATACAGTGCTACCATCAGTGGCACCTAAGCAGTCATTCATCTAAAGTGCAGGATAGAGGAAAATGCACTTTCTGAACACTGTGTGATTGAATAATTCTGTGCACTTTTCAGTTTCAGACTTTTTTCTGTAACAGGTGCAACTGCTGAGAATTATTTTAGTTTCTTAACCGGTTTGGCTAGTGTCATTGCTATGTGTACAAAGCATAGCCAAGGAAGGAACACTTCATTTTAATTTTGTAAGTTTTTTATCAAGCTTGCTTAATATTGTGCACAGCAAACAACCTTAAAATAAAATATAATTCTTATTGTTTATTGGATTTATTATTTATTGTATTTTAATAATTAATGAAAATATTTCTGTTGAATTTTGGAGTCTTTATTTTTATCCTTGTGTTATCGAAAATGCTATCGAGGATAGAATATTTTGCTTAGTATTGGTATCGAAAAGTTTAGTGTTGTGACAACCCTAATGCCAGATAAAGACAGCCCGCTGCAGCGACACAAATGCCCTGACTGCCGGAAACTAGACTTCAACATTAATGAATCCTGATAAAGACAATCACTGTTTTAACAAAAAACTGTAAATATAAAAGCTGCATGGTTTTGGAGAAAGCTGGAGCACCAGGAGGGAACCCATGCAGGCAGTAGGGCAGGGGTGTCAAAGTCGTTCCAGAAAGGGCCGTGTGACTGCTGGTTTTCTTTCCACCCAAGCAGTAGCACACCAGACTCCATTCATCCCATCAAGTCATCAGGTTAAGACTAGACTCAGGCCCCGTCCACACGAAGACGAACCCTGGCCTAAACGCACAAAAAAGAACAGAGCAATATCGACGACATAGTTCAGCACCTGAATTTGACTGAACCACGAAAATGGACCCGCAGGGCAACCATGTATAAATATTAGTGCGCATGCCCAACATTTCGTC
>NW_015157646.1:0-1258 GCF_000732505.1 Cyprinodon variegatus
GAGTAGAAAATGAAGGCTAATCATGTTTTGGGTGTACTATTCCTTTAAAGAGAGAGAAGCAGACAGAGAGGAACAAGGGAGCACTAATGCATAAATAATTTCTATGTTAGAAATGGTAATGGTAAACTAGCTCCACAGGTGGCTCTGTCTAGGAAAGGCAGAACAGTTAAACAGACAAGCTTTGAACCAGTTTCCATGCCGAAAGAGACAAAAGTACGGAGCCCCTAAAGGGACATGGAGGGGAAAAAAAGAACTTTTGCGAGATCCCGCAAAAGTTTATTTTTTCCCTCCATGTCCCTTTAGGGGCTCCGTAGGATTGCATACTGACCTTGTCTCTTTTCATTCATGTTATGTTGTGTTTTGGGACTTCTCTATAAATTAAGAACCTCTCCAAATCATCCTCCATGGTTGTAGCTGACACATGGGCGTATTATCCTCCCATAGCAGTACACTTTGCACCTCCACTGTTGTGTTTGTTTTACTTCCAGTTCGCTGACATGGCAAAACGTTTTGTGAGATCTCCCAAAAGTATTTCAGGATCTCCCAAAGTTTATTTTTCCCTCCATGTCCCTTTAGGGGCTCCATACAAAAGAGAGTAGATACGGTAAGAGATTGAATTAACAAATACTACTGAGTGATGAAAAGTGGTCCCTATGTCATTCCAAAAAAGTTAAAAAACAATCCACTGAACTTTCTCTCCAGGTTGGAAGACGTTTCGCTTCCCATCCAGGAAGCTTCTTCAATTAAAAATGTCAGCAATAATGTTGAGTTTGAGGCTTTATACATTAGCCCAACAAAGTCTTGTTTTTGTTTAGAAAACACACAAATTGAAACGGACTAATGGTCCACCCGGGTCCCTATGTCCTCCTGCATCTTAAGCCTATAGCAGCATAACTACAGAGATAGCTCAGAATAACCTGAGCCACTCTAACTATATGAGTTATCAGAAAGAAACTTTTTAAGCCTACTCTTAGCATCACTCGCTAAAACTGGTAGTTGGTGCCACAAGAGAGAAATCTGATAACTTAAGACCTGCCTCCATATCTACTTTTAGAAATTTTTGAAACTGTCATGATGGGTTCTCTTAGAGTAAAGCCCAAGATGCAGAACACACACAGAGGCACTGGTAAAAAGTCCAAAGAGTTTATTTAAGGCACAAGCACGAGAATAACAGTTCTGTCAGGGGGCTGGTTCACTGGGATCTGAGCAGGGAAGGGGAGATGGCTGGTAGCTGAGCTTCCAGCTCACTGCAGGGAAA
>NW_015157647.1:0-1258 GCF_000732505.1 Cyprinodon variegatus
AAGGTGTCAATATGTGATGAGTTGGAAGTGAGAATGTGTTGCACATTTAGGTTCATGCATTGCCACTAACCTTACACTCTTCTCCAGAGTTTCACAACTTTGCTGCTGAAGTTTTATCCTAAGTAAATTTCTGAGATTGCGACAGTATGGTTTCAATGGAACTGGTCTGGTTGAATTTTCAGGTCATCTAAACAGATCTATACAGGGTCTTAATTCCTAATTGCAGTCACGCTTGTGAACAAAGAGTTTAGATGATAAATTAATAATTACAGATCACTAATGATGTTTTTACTTTTATCGTTTAGTCCATCAAGAAGAACCATCATCTGATTCTTTTCAAAGCAGCACCAGAGTTTGGAGACTAATTGAATGTCTGCTCCAGTATTCTCAAACTAAATGAAAAAATAAATAAATATGCACCAATATATTCACACCAGATTTAAATAATTTGTTTGAAATTTGACCAAATGTTTACTATATCAAAACTCTTCAGCTGTTTAGTTTATATCTGTGAGCTTCAAGCTCCCATGCATGTCCAGTGATGGCTAATTACACTGCATATGAAAGGGAGCAGACTTGCTCTTTGACATCCACATACCACAGAGCAACCAGCAGGAAGCAGAAGCCTATTAGTGAGTGCACAGTATGATTAGGTGTGGATCTGTACAGCCTGTGTTGTACCTTTCCAAGTGATGCTCAACTTTGAAATCCCTCCAAATATGTCATGTCGTGCTCTCACTCTTTCTTCAGATTTGTAAGTGATACAAAAACGGACCTGTCAGCAGCATTTCTTTCCTAAAAATCCTGAGGTTAAGTGGCTCATAGTGGCGTCTTTTTGTCATAGGTCAACGTGTGCCTGTGGATATTCTTATACCCAGCATCAGAATGTTTGATCAGTTTTAAAGTTAGTAAAGCCTGGGATCAAGCAGGGTACTGCATGTACCCTGTTTCACACCCACTTATATCTTACATTTTAATATAAGTCCCCAATCCTGAAGGCACCCTTGCTTTAATTATTTTAGAGGTTTCAACCTCTTGAGCTATTCTAGTAGCCCATAGAGGCCCCTGATACAATTATGATACTCACAAAATAATATGAAGGCAAGTCAAGTTTATTTTTATTGCACAATTCAGTGCCATGAAAATTCAAAGTGCTTCACATGAATTCCATCCATCCATCCATCCATCCATCCATCCATCCATCCATCCATCCATCCATCCATCCATCCATCCATCCATCCATCCATCCATCCATCCA
>NW_015157648.1:0-1257 GCF_000732505.1 Cyprinodon variegatus
TTTCTCAGAATGCTGACTCTAATCTCAGAATTCAGAATGTTTTCCCAGAATGCTGACTTTAATCTCAGAATTCAGACTTTATTTCCCAGAATGCTGACTTTAATCTCAGAATTCAGACTTTATTTCTCAGAATGCTGACTCTAATCTCAGAATTCAGAATGTTTTCTCAGCATGCTGACTTTAATCTCAGAATTCAGATTTTATTTCTCAGAATGCTGTCTTTAATCTCAGAATTCAGACTTTATTTCTCAAAATGATGACTCTAATCTCAGAATTCAGACCTTTTTCTCAGAATTCTGACTTTAATCTGAGAATTCAGATTTTATTTCTCAGAATGCTGACTCTAATCTCCGAATTCAGATTGTATTTATCAGAATGCCGACTTTAATCTCAGAATTCAGACATTTTTCTCAGAATGCTGACTTTAACTTGACTTAAATGGCACCAAAGATGTGAGTTGTTTGGGAGGGCCAGTAACACACTGGTGGAAAATGACGGAATTAGATATCTTTTTTTACATGTTCGGAGGGTCCCCAGTGATGCTTTTTCATTAATGGAAGAGAAGAAGGTGATTAAAACAAGAGAGCTACTTCAGACTCTAAAACAGACATGGCTACAGCTTGATACTAACATGTTCTATTCTTCTGTCAGAATTAAATCCTAAATTGTCAGTATTTTTACCCAATCTATATTTGTATTAGGGCAAAGCAATACAAATTAGTCACATTCGCCAAAAATACTTAAGTATTATCGCATTTTTCAAAAGTCTAAGGTGGGTTTCAAACCAACAACCTCAGGAATGGAAGTTAATGTCTTACAGATGACACCACTAGCAATGCTAACTGCTAACTTAAAAGCAATACTACTTAACACTGATGTTACAGCTGTAGTCAGTGGCTTACTCAGATTTTGATTATTACATTGTTTAATCTAGCCACACTAGTTTTAACTAACTAGATTGAGGGTTTTACCAAACAATCTGTTCTTAGAATCTATCCAAACTCTATCCAACTGACAGTTACTCTTCTACAAACTCCCACATCTTGACTGAGTAGTGAGGGTGTTTAAATGGCTATCGAAGATGAACCTCTATCGGTCGGAACCTCCTCCTTAAGCGGTCACATGGTATCGCTGTAGAGAGGCTTCGGAAATGATCAGTTTTGGCCCCTCCCCTAAATGAATCACACCTCGACACATGCTTTGGGGAAAAGCCCCCTTCATTACTCAAGACACGCCTCGAAGCCATGGCTCATCTCA
>NW_015157649.1:0-1257 GCF_000732505.1 Cyprinodon variegatus
CTGAGAACTGAGTTGATGAACAAACATCATCATCTTCTAGATGAAGCCTCCTGCTTTGAACGTGAACAATTATGAATAAATATTTCTGATTTCTCTCCAGCAGCTTCTGATCAGATCCAAACTCAGAGACCAACTTTGCCTCCAGAAGCAGAGAGACGAGGAAGGATCTTCATCTACATCCTACTGGGAGTGACAGCAGCTCTGATGGTTCTGATGATAACGTTGATTGTTTGGTTCAGAAGGAAAAGAAGGAGAACAACGTTGATCGTTTGGTTCTTAAAGGAAAATAAGGTGAAAACAAAACTGTCAAGTATCAGATTTTTCTGAATGAATGTATTTTAGTAATAAGGACGTTGATCTGTTCCTCGTTTTACTTCAGGTTGATGTTTTGAAATATTTATTTCTGTTCTCACCCAGAAGCATTGATCTTTATTGTTCTAATGCTTTAATGCTGTAACAGCTGATTGTTACTGAAGTTGAAGCACTCTAGATAATTTAACAAAAGCTGGAATACAATGACAGCTTTATTATTCCCGGTTCTGCAGCAGATAAATGCTATGGCACTTGGTTTATTTGTGCATTAATCAGTATTTTTAAAAGGTGTTATTTGTAAAAAATATTTATTCTTCCGCCTTTTTTGTTCCACTGTTGGTGTTAGTCATTTCACTTGGACCTGGAATTACTGTCTATAAGATATCTCAATTTCTACAGGTTTGTATGAGTGCTGTGAAAAAAACAACGGTGGAAACATTTCGTATAAAAAATGTTTATGTTTCCTTTATGTAAAATGAATTGTCTTTAATTAATTAAAAGCATTTCATATAAACAGGAAGTTTGTATTTTCTTTGCATGTGTTGTGGATTTGTTGTTTTTTTTTTTTTATCAAAGAGGACGAGGCCAACACTCAGTTAAACAGAAAAAGATAGATTTTTGTATTTGCACAATTTGAAGGCTTTTGCTCTTGGAGGACAAAAGGGTGAAATAGGATTTGCTCACAGTTTGATATATCACAGAGGAGGGGGAGACAGTAAGGTATTTCTAGTCTAAATCAGTCTGTTATGACAATTCCTCCTTAGCTGGCCTTGATGCAGAGCTAGATTGTAAATCTCTGACTTCAGCTCCTTTAACAGAATCAGTATGGAAATATTTAAAAAGATGGTAAAGAACAGAAGTAGCAGTAGGATCAGTGGATTGTTATCACCCAATGAATCCTAATCCTAAAGTAATTATTTTCTTCCTTTGCAATGAGTCTATTTA
>NW_015157650.1:0-1257 GCF_000732505.1 Cyprinodon variegatus
TATCACCTGCAGCTCCGCCCCTCCCTCCATCCAGCCTCCTTTTATCTTGGCTCCAATCCGCCTCTGCTGACACCTGTAGTCTGTTTGATTCTTAGGTCCTTTTTGGCGTTACTCTGCTTTTTGTTTAATACATTTCTTTTTTAAAGAACCTCTGGCTGAATTCTGTGTCTGCTGCTGTGATTTATCACAAAATTTTTACATTTCTTTGTACAAGACCTGATTTTTCTCTGAAGGAAGTATGGTTTTGTCTGTATGCCATAGATTTTTGTATTTAATTTTATTAATTCATATCTTGAATGGACTCCGGGACTAATACAGACAAGACCCATGAGAGAGAATACAACTGATTGATATTTTTCTTATTTTAGTATTTGAAAGCAGTGATTGGTAGGATCATAGAGCAGCACAGTAATGCATTTTCGGTTTATAACGCATGCACTTTCATTTGTGTAATTATCTTAAGTATATTAACATTTAGTTTAAAAAAAAAAACAACGTCATAGGTCTTGGTTCCACAGATTATGTTCATTTCAATATGTTTTAATAAACATTTAACCAGTCCAGCCCTCGGCTGGTAGCAAATTTGTGTTTTTGGCCCTCGGTGTATCTGACATCCCTGCTGCAAAGCAATCAAAGCTTCGAGGATTGATGGAGTTCAAATCTGCATCAGGATGGGGAAAAAAGGAGTTAGAGTGAAGTTTTATATGCGGCATAAATGTTAGAGCCACAGAGAAACTATTAGAAACTATTGCTCATCTGAACTTTTGATGTTCTTCCACCTCTCAGCCTTAAAGAAAGTGGACTTTATAAAAATATTTTAATGATGTTAGAAGCAATAATAATTCAATAAAAACAAAACAATAAAAGGCCAAACATTGTTTTCCGATCCACGGATGCTGAATGGGAGGTGGACTAAAGCAGAAGCTCAGGAAAACTGACTCACCGACATTTAATGGTTTCTAGGAGTCGTGGTTTTAGCTGCAGCATCTACATCACAGGATAAACATGGATCCATCCTAACTCACCTCGGTCCACCTGCTACCCGCTCTGTGATTCCACTGAGATCCAACTAGGCTCAAACATGACAATGGCTTTAATGGTACCAGAACAGACAAAAGTAAGTGTTTTTTTTTTTTTTTTTTACAATATTGGTATAATTGATGCTCTAAGTGGGTCGCTCTGTCAGCTGAAGGCATATTTTAGAGTCTCTATACTCCATTTAACGCTTGACTACTAAATCATTTCAATAATCGATTA
>NW_015157651.1:0-1257 GCF_000732505.1 Cyprinodon variegatus
ATATGCGGAGCAAATCCATCTGGTGGAGTCAGGTTAACTAATAGCTGTTTTGCAGTAAATTTTCCCACCTGAGCCTTGCATCTTTGCTGATCCTCCAGAGGGACTAACTGGGACCCTAGTCTGCTTCTCTGCTCCTCTCAGTTTCACAAACCTGCCATTTACAACTTGGAATGTTTCAGTCATGGAGTAATGGAATCCAGCCTGTCCAGAGTTTTATCCCTGTTGAGCTCCTTGGTACTCAAAATAGAAAAACAGCTCCTTCAATATTTTATCTCAGGTAAGACCGTTAAGGTTATCACATTAACAACATTTTGTGAGGTTTGAGGGATGTAAATAATTTCTGTAGTAAGCTGAGCTCCAAAACCCAACAGTATTGGGCCATTACGGTCCAACAATCATCTTTTTTATCTTTTTCCACACACCTTAAATAAACAGGTCTTCTGCAGAAACTTCTGGCATGCTGAAGAATGTTTTTGGTGTTTCCGTGCTAAAGCTGGGAAACAGTAAAAACAGTGAGCTGTCAGAAGTCCCTGCACTCCACCATCAGACTCCAGCTCCAACTACAGGAATCTTACAAATTTTAAATTAAGAAATCCTCAAGTATTGATATGTAAGATGAAAATAGGAACCAAATGGAAAAATTATAAAACAAGTAACTTCTATTAAAACTTTGGATTGAGAATGTAATTATTTAAAGTCCAGTCATATTCAGAATTCAAACTTCTGAAAGTATTTTAAATATGAAATTATTACATACTGTTCAATAAATGATAAGTGTTTTTAATTAAGATAAATTTTCTTTTTAATATTCTTTACTTGAGGCATCCATGTTTGTCAAAGAACACTACTGCCACCTACAGGTTTGTGACGTCACGGTGCGGTATCGGCTGTTGATCAAGTCCCAGTGCTGTATCTGGTGTTTGTCACAACAAACAACAATCTTTTTATCCTGCATGCTCTGGGCGCTGCTGCTTTGCTGGTCTTGGAGAGTGTGGGTTTCCACTTAAACAGGACATTCATGAATGCTGTTTGGAGCATTAATGTTGCCAACATTTGGAAGAAGAATGTTTTCAAGGTGACTTAGATAATAGCGCGTTGTAACAAACACCAGATACAGCACTGGAACTTGATCAACAGCCGATACCGCACCGTGACGTCACAAACCAGTAGGTGGCAGTAGTGTTCTTTGACAAACATGGATGCCTCCAGTAAAGCACATTCAACTGAAATTACTCTTACTGTATTTTCACGACTATA
>NW_015157652.1:0-1257 GCF_000732505.1 Cyprinodon variegatus
AAATGATATGTTCTCATAATAAATCATTTATTTAAAAAATGTTGTTATGTTCCTTTTTTGTAAAATTGCTTTTAAAATGCTTAACTGTTTTTATTCTTTTATTTTCTTTCAAAAAATCACTAGATTTTAAAAACACTCATAGTTTTTGAAAGGTATTATATATATATAGAAACTAAAACGCTTGGATCTTTCTTTCTGTCATTTTGTGTGAGTGTGTGGCATCTGCAATGTTTTCGTTAAATATTCAAATAAATAAGATGGACTTTAAACTAGCAGACACGTTTGGATTTTTGCCATTAAAATTTTTTTTTAATTTTAAAAACGAAAGAAATGGAAATGGGTTTTTTTGTCCAGATCTTGGCGCTGATGGTTTGGTTTTTTCCTTTGCTCTTTGCTCCCCTGTCTAATTGGTTCTGCGGCTGATTATTGCTGATCATTTTCACCTGGTTCCTCTACTATTTAAGTTGTGTGTTTGCCTCCCATCAGCGCCAGGTTATTCGTGTGTTTTGGTGAGACATTTCCTAGCTTTCTTTAGCCTCTCTGCTTCCCTGATTATGACCAGTTTTCTGTCCTGTGGATCAGCTCGCTCTCTAGGAAGTCTGGGGGCATCGCCCGCCGCAACAGTGGTCAAAGCTCTGCGAACGGGCTGAACTTTGAATCAGGTCAGTGACTAGCTCCAAGTCGCATTCAGCTCCACATCCAGTCTCTGACCTGTATTCCAGTCTCTGACCTGTTTGTTCAACTAGCTGGGTTAAAGTTGATGGTATTGAGTACAGACCTGGACTTGTTGTTTGTAGTACAATGCAAGAGGAAATGCGTGTTTGTCAGATAAGTGATATACTTTTAGTTGACAACACTTTTCTTTTGTTATCTAAACAATTATTCACAGAGAAGTTTGATGATAATTTTCATGTTTTCAGGGTTCTTTAAAGTGAAGAAACACTACTTGTAAAAATCCAAGAGCTTAAATTTAATAAGCCATTTGATATTCAGAACTCGTATGGATTTTCTAATGAATGTTTGTTCATTGTACCACAATTTAAAATCTTGGAAACTTTTTAAAAAATGCAAAAAATTAAGGCCTCTAAAATGGATTTGTTTTTAGTTTTGTTTTATTATAATTAACCACTCATAAAGTACATTTTTTTTAGAAAGAAGATTACACTTGAAGGTGTTAAATCTACTCTAACAAAATAGTTAAGTTTTGTTTTTGGATCAGTGTTAACTATTACCCCTTGCTCACACTGGCTCCGGTGC
>NW_015157653.1:0-1257 GCF_000732505.1 Cyprinodon variegatus
ACTTGTAAAAAGTCACTTGAGTTACTGTAAATTTACGAAAACTCTACCCACTCTCATATTGGAAGGAATTAACCTAACAGACAGAAGATGTAACAATAGACACATACGCCAGTGCTTTCAAAGAAAAAACTTTATCACACCTAGAGGTAAATTTTATTGGCGTACCCATATTGATAGCATAAGCTAGAGAAGAGCCTGGCTCTTACCTCATAAATACTGTATTTCTAACAAAGCCAAAGAAATACATTTTAAAATCTTAATATATCATAATATATACCCTGTAAACTGTATTATTGCTAAATTTATGGACATAAGTGACTCATGTACGTTTTGTAAAAGAACTTCAGAAACGACTTTGCATTTATTTTTTAGTTGTAATGAATCCCCAAAAATTTTGGAGTGACAATGAATCTTTTTTTTTTCCATTCAACTAAAATTTTATGCACACTAACTCTCAAAGATGTTATCTGCTATTACAATAACTCTGAACATCGTGACTTTGAACATATGCTTAATTTTATTATCATATATGCAAAATTTTTCATTCACAAACAAAAATGTGCAAACTCGATTCCTAACATTACTCACTTTCTCTTAGAGTTGAACTCTCTGATTGCATCCCTCAAACTGATTAAAAATAAAAAGAACAACATGTTTCTTGATAACTATAGAAAATACTTCCCTGAAACCTCTTACTGATATTTAATTACTTTTTTTTTAACACTTGTCATTTGTATTTTATTGACTTTACTGTTTCAAATTATTTTTCCTTTTAATGTTTTTTTTTTTCTTGTCTAGTTCAATTATTGTGTAACTCTTGTGCAAGTATTTATATCTCCCCCTCTGATGTGCTGTCCCTTAATACAAAACCTGTTTGTTTTGTACATTTGTTCAATAAAGTTTGTTAATAAAAAAAGAAAAAAAAAAGTTTGGTTTTCTCCTCCTCTCTTTACCTTTGAAAATAAATTGGTAAAAAAAATAATTACCGTAACACAAATAAGCGGATTCAGTTGATGTTCTATAAAATATAGGAAAATAAATTCAGCACATTTATTTTCCTCTATATAACAAGCATATCTATGGAAGAGGATTATGGCCAAAAAAAGTTAACTGATTTTAAAATTTTATTTCAGTTTAGTATGGGAAAAAAGAACTGACTTTCATCTCAGAATTCTGAATTTTTTTCTCAGAATTATGACTTTAATCTCAGAATTCTGACTTTAATCTCAGAATTCTGAATTTTTTTCTCAGAATTAT
>NW_015157654.1:0-1257 GCF_000732505.1 Cyprinodon variegatus
GTGTACTGCGGAGTCTTGTCCAGAGGAGGCCGCTCTTCTGTGTTGGGCCATGTGTCTGTGGAGAGGTTGTTTGGTTTCTCCAATATAAAGATGAGAGCATTCCTCGCTGCACTGAACAGCATAAGCTTCCTGGAGAGGTGACGAAACGTCTTCAAATCTTGGAAACCAAGTCCAGTGGATATTTTTTTGTTTTTTATGGAATGACTATGACCTGGATGACTGAGAATCTTCATCAGCATAATTACATTATACCATTGAGCATAACGTACATACCTCAACACACCGCTCCAACCATATTTGATCTAACAAGCCGAAACAATTCTGTTAATTTTCAATAAACATGGCGCAGCTTTGGTGAGAGGGATTTGGATAGGGGTGGGTATTGGCAAAGAAGTCATGATTCGATTCGAATCACGATTCACATGCCACGATGCGATTCTATCAGGATGCATCACGATACTTGAAATACTGCGATGCATTGCAATGTTTTCACTGAACAGTGTAAGAAAAAGATACAGCCCTTACCAGTGGCCGACTGGCTGGGTATGATCTGGATAGCGTCTTCAATTGATACATAACTGAAAGCAACTGAATTCATACATAGCTGTATTTATTGAAACGACTTTTGGAGGTGTTGCCATGAAAACAAACACTAGACACAAATATTACTATTACTGGAGTGGAAACACTGACAAAAAGATCTTAGGAATCATCAAACTTAAAATAACAAAATAAGGATAATCAGTGCCGTTTACATGGCCTCAGTGGTCCTTTAAACCAATGAAATGAAAACATTCAAATTTATATTTCTGCTCTTGCAAATTACATGCGTCATATCAATTTCATCGTCGCAGTATCCCACGGCTGGAAATGCTAGTGACACCAAGCAGCGGGCGTCAACACATCCGCAGCGACATCTGCTGGACTGGAAGTTGTATTACACTTGGTTTGGCTGATGTGTGCCAACCATTCATGTATTTTATTTGTTCATTTTTTTAAATTAAGAATCGATTCTTGCCATCAAGAATCGATGCAGTAGATCACAAGAATTAGAATTGCGATGCATCGTCATGGCGATTATTTTGCACACCCCTAGATTTGGATAGATGATAGAGCGAAACAATTAAGCACTCTTACTGCATCCTAGTTTCCTTACATGTTGATCTCCATTGTTTGTTTTCCCGAATTCTGTTGCAATGGTGACATCATCATCGCTAACCCAGCGTGATTGTGTCACCAGACACAGAGTGGTGCAGG
>NW_015157655.1:0-1257 GCF_000732505.1 Cyprinodon variegatus
GTAAATATGAGCATCCTGACACTGAATCAAGTTTGTCCATCCATCCATCTTCTCCCGCTTAGTCCTCATCAGGGTCACGTTGGGGCAGGTGCCTTTCTCAGGCAAGACATGGCCGAGAAGTGGCGTACACCCTGGACAGGTCATCGGTTCTTTGCAGGGCAACACAGAGACAAAGACACACAACCACACACTAACACCTAAGGACAATTTTAGAGAAGCCGATTAACCCAGGCAACACCTGTACCCAGAGAAGACACAAGCATGCAAAGCGAGAACATGCAAACTCCATCAGCGCTCCTTTTCCAGACCGCCTGCACAAAGGAAAGCCTACAGCCTCCACTGTTCCTCCCGTCTTGCTCTGCTCTGACTTCCTCTGAGCTCGAGGAGAGCATGCCTGATATTATTATTAAATTCATAGGAGAAAACATGGGGAAATAACCGTTTAATCTAATATGACATATTAAAAAAATCTCCATCAGCATATGTGCATTTTCTGCCCAAATATTTTCTTTTTGTTGTGGATTTTTGTGTCAGGGATAACTAGGATCATACTAAATTGGTTTGTTCTCTGCTTCCAAACGCAGCATCTCTTCATTCATGCCTGCGATAAGAAGTTTGTTTTGAATTTATGAAATGCAGTCTTGGAAGTTTTGACTGAATTTGATTAAACTTTTAAGCCTCTCAGTATAAAATAAATATTTTGATCGAGATGAGAAATTTCCTTCCTTCTATGTCGAAGTAGCAATAGTTTGCATCCTATAATTTAATTAAACGGTCTTAGTTTTTGGAGATATATAAGAATTATGTGCCAATTTTTTAGTTACCGATTTATCGTTACCATATTTTAATAAAAAAAAAAAAACGGATCTTCTCGACCTTCTTTTCCCTTTTTTGTGAGATTGCACCTGACCAGACCGGAGTGGAGCTAAAAGTAGCTCAGCTCCGTTCGTGGACGGTGACGTGCAGAGAAGTAGTGGTGGATGTGGAACAGTGTTCGTCCTGCACATGCGCCATCGTCTCATTTGCGCATGCAGATATACATCCAGGTCGCCCTCGATTTTATTTTGCTTAAAATACCAAAAATTGTTTTTCCCTCTCCAAAAACCAATTTAAAATTAATTGAATCACTGTACAAAAAAATCTCTAAAAGTGTTTGACCAAAAACCTAATTCTTTCCATGTATGTAATATTTTAAACAAGTACAATCTTTTAAATTTTGAAAATTTTATAAATTTTAAGTATGTATGCTTCATTTAT
>NW_015157656.1:0-1256 GCF_000732505.1 Cyprinodon variegatus
ACTCCGTTAACGAGGTAACCCCTTGCAGGTGTGTGAGGAGGAGAATCAGAACCAGGCGCCGCCTGGTGGAGGAAGGAAGACAAACACACAAGAAACACAAGAAACACAGACCACACAGACTGGAGTCCTAACACCTTTTGCTAATTGAGAAATCAGCAAAACAAGAAAAGTTTACAGAATGTTAAATCACTCAGTTAATCCAGTTTTAAATATCTTACATAATAGACATGATTAAAAGTTTACAATAATATTGATCTAAAGCACACTGATTTCAGTTTAGAAGATAAACAGTAGCTTGGTGCTTCTGCTACAAGATATTATAACATAAGATTCTAAAGAAGCAGGACTTTATTCAGATATGATGGGAATGTAGATGCCCAAAAAATATTACAAAATTTTAAGTGAGTGTAAAGGAGGCTGTCTCACAAGGTTAGGAAAGTACAGTTTTGAACGAAGCCTAATAGGTTCTTCAGAATACCAAATGTTTTATCAAATTGTTTGCAGACTAAACCAACCTGTTTCCCTGAGTTGGTGAAACTTGGCTTAGTTGATCTTCGTTAATAGTCACATTACATTCTTCCATTTTGTTTTTTTTCTTATCAGTTAATAATATAAAGATTGTTTTTTTTACATTCAATGATAGCTTATTTATTTGGAAACATTTGAAAGATATACATAAAAAATTATAAACTCTTTATCAGAGGAACTAAAACTATATTTGAAAAACAACGGTAGGCATTATCAGCAAATAGTAGTGAAGAGCAATGTTGGATATTCTATGTATGCTTATATAATTAAGAAACAATAATGTATCTTTGAGGGAGATCGCAGTGAATTTTTTTCCCCTTAAATTCCCATGTAGCATCATTTTAGCATGATTATTAAATTTCATGAACTACAAAAACTCACTAAAAAAAAATTGCCTGCTTTAAGAATGTGAACTTATTTGCTTTTAAGCTCTCAGGTGCCTTTTAGTATCCAAAAGCTCTTCCAACTAAAAGAGAATAAATACTATATAAGAGGAATATATATTCAATAAACTAGCATTAAGAACTAATGCCAAACAAACAAAATTTAATATTTTCTAGAGGTGAACAAGACCTACTGAAGGTAAAGTAGGGTATATATACACTGACACATACATACATACATTATTATTATTGTTGCGCATTGTGATTGTAAAGTTGATTGTCATTATGGACTACACTATGATTATGAGAATCATGATCTATAGTAAAGACCTTTATTGTGATTTC
>NW_015157657.1:0-1256 GCF_000732505.1 Cyprinodon variegatus
CTTCCTCCCACAGTCCAAAAACATGACTGTTAGGTTAATTGGCTTCTTTAAATTCTCCTTGGGTGTGAGTGTGTGCGTGAATGTTTTTTTGTCTATGTGTTGCCCTGCGATGGACTGGAGATAGATTTAATGAAACTTTTATGCCTCTTAGAATTAAATAAATATCTTGATCGAGAAATTTGCTTCATTGTATGTTAAAATACCAATAGTTTGCATCCAATAATTAAAATTTGGAAATATTTAAGAATTGTGCCCTAATTTTTTAGTTGCCAATCTGTCGTCACAGGATTTTTTTGTGTTATGTCTGGTTTAGATTAGGGTAAGATTGATAGAAGAGGAAGAAGATTAGACGACTTATAGAAAGAAGATTAAATTAAAGAGGAGGAAGAAGTTTATTGAGTAAGAAGTGGGAGCTAGCGCTAATGCTAAAATTGGAACTAGCTCGCGATAATGCTAACATTGGCGCTAGCTCACGTTAATGCTAACATTGGCTCTAGCTCACGCGAATACTAGTTCACACTAATGCTACCATTGGCGCAAGCTAGTGAAAATGCTAACGTTGCAAACATTGTCTGGCTAATTTTAATGGCACTTTATATCAATTTAGAGCTTATCTCTGAATTTCTGCGCTTCTGCTTCTGAAATGTCCATGCCTTATTTCTTTATTTTTCTTAACAGGTCCTTGGTTGAAAGACCTGCTAACACCATACTGCCAAGCAAAGCCCGGTTGCTCATAGCAACACCGTCGCTATGAGCAACTCGTTCAAATCCAAACAATTTACAGTAACTTACTTTATGTGTATGATCACACCATCTAATGGGCAAAGTTAAAAAATGTTTAAGCTGTTTTTATATTACCTCAATTATTTATTTGATCTACATCAAAATGATCAAAAAACTACATCCAAGTTTTGCTTTCTTTACCAGTAATTTATTATCCTTTATATTTCATGTTGGTAAACCTTTAAAGAATCTTCTCAGTAAAACTTTTTGAATCATTGCCTTAAAAATAGAGAATAGAACACAATAGAACACAATTTAACAAAAATGTGTTAACATACAATAAACAGTAAATATTGAGAATTAAGCAACAAACAAACAGACTGAACACTTTTTTTAGGGTTAACCACATCTCTATTGCCTCCTTAATACACAAGTACCCCTCCTGAAGCTGGACTTTGATGGCCGCTCAAACCTTCGCCCTGATTTCCTCCTGAATAACAGCAACATGCAGTATATGCTGTTATATATGCATA
>NW_015157658.1:0-1256 GCF_000732505.1 Cyprinodon variegatus
AAACACATCACTATGATACCCTCAAATAATTAAATACAATAAATTGCCTTGGCCATAGGCCACATCTTTTGTACTTTGTGTATACATCAAGTCGTTCTGTCAAGACTTTGAGAGTTTGTCAGAACATATAATTAACCAACTATATGTGTGATGAGCAGAGAAGACATAAGTAACAATATTCACTTATCATTTGCAAAATGTATGGCACAACTGCAACTTACCAAAATACATCTGACCACCAAACTAAAAAAGGTCAGGCAAGTAAATCTAGAGGAGCTGCAGTGATTAACAGCTTAAATGGCTGAGCCTGTTGACAGGACTACTCTTAGCCATGCACTCCACAGTTTTGGCCTTCCTAAAAAAGTTGCCTGGATAAGGTCACTTGGAGTCCAGGAGCTGTGTAAATTCAATAGTCAACTTGCGCAAAAGTTGCTCTGCTCTGACAAAATTAATAAAATTAAAATATATTTACCCAAAAACAAAAGATATGAGCAAGAATACCGTATTTTCTCGACCATAAGGCGCACCGTACTAAAAGGCGGAGTCTCAGTTATGTGTGCCATTTCTGTATTAAACACACACATGAGGCGCACCGGACTATAGGTCGCGTTTTTTATATACAGGTACATGTCCTCTACTACGTTTAAATACCTTTACTGCGTATTTAAAAATAGAGCGGGGGCAAAACTGAGTATGATTGTGCTTTATTCATGTATTTATTACAAAGTATTAATCAAACCTGGGAGCTGGCCGTGAGACAGACACATCGCTGATGACACAGAGCGCTGCGATCACTCCTCTGAAACAGTTTATTGACACATAAATTAACATAAATGCATAAATCTGCCAGCAGAATATGTTCGCTTTTATTATCCTGGTGCCCGCAGTTTAGATTGTACCAGTTAGTTCTGACGCGTGGCTGCTCTGGCTGCGCGGTGCAAAAGTGTGTCCGTTGGGCGGAGCTATCCTATCCTTTCTTTGCCTTGCAGCTATATTTGCTGTGATAAGTGGGAATGTAGTAGCTTTAATATGTTTTTAAGTGGGAAAATTCACCTGTCAGCTCCCAGATCAGCTTCTCTGATTGGTTGATGCGGCGCGTCCAGCAGCAAAACTTCAATTTTTCCATCTCGAGCTGCATCGTGTTTGCTGCTCGTCAGATGCTTTAAACGCTCCCGACGCGCTGTGCCTGCTGCTCAAAACGTGCTGCGGGACCTTTTGCTGCGCCGTGACACGCGTCAACCATTGACTTTGCATGT
>NW_015157659.1:0-1256 GCF_000732505.1 Cyprinodon variegatus
CATTATAAAAATGAATTAAAAAAAAATAAAAAATGTAAAACTAAAAGGCGTAACTTTTTAAGATGATGCAGTATTATGATCTAACATTGATTTTGAGTCAATTGATCACATTACCTGGAAGCTATTGAGCAAAAATGCTAATATTTCAATAAAAAAATTAATACTAAAAAGATTAAAAGTTTAAAATGTAAAGTAAAAGGCGTAACTTTTGAAGACGATGGAGTACTGTGATCCAACACTGATTTTGAGTCAATTGATCACATTACCTGGAAGCTATTGAGGAAAAATGCTAATATTTCAATATAAAAATGAATTGAAAAAAATTACAAATTTAAAATGTAAAACTAAAAAGCGTAACTTTTGAAGATGATGCAGTATTATGATCCAACATTGATTTTCAGTCAATTGATCACAATACCTAGAAGCTATTGAGCAAAAATGCTACCGTAACATGTCTATATAAAATTTAATAAAAAAAAGATTAAAAGTTTCCCATCTTAAATCTGCTTGGTGTTAGAAAACATTCCTCACTCATATTATTAAAGCCAGAACACACCGGATCTGATTTTGTCCGATCCGACAGAAAATCGTGTCAGACAGATTTCGTAGCATTTAGCGTTCATTGAAAGTCAATGGGAATGATCACACCCGACACAATTTTACGAAAGGATTGGTTGGTCGTTTATTTTTGTGGCGGAAAGATCGCAAGCAAGTTTGATTGTGGCCGGTTTGTCGGAAGCATATGGCTAACCAGTTAGCAACTTAGTGCTAGTAGGTTCCCAATAAGAAATTACATTGGGACCAAATAGCACTAAATTGGTGACTTAGAAACGACACTGTCAAGGAACGCTATGGACAGCAGAAACATGCAAGAGAAGGAGAGTTTAGTGTCGGAGGTCGTGAATGAGTCTCGTCTGTCATTTTTTTTTTATTTCGAGGAGGAAAGCGGGGACAAAGTTGTGGAAGAGGACGCCAGGGTGGCAGAAGCCTGGTTTGGTGTAGAATGCCTACAGCCATACATGTTTGAGCCCTTGCCTCGCAACGCTGTCAGTTCTGTTAGCTCTACGCCTGCTTCAGACACAGTCGTCCATCCCCGTGAACACTGGGACGGAACTCAATGGGAGAGTAAATGATTCTTATTTCAACCGTTGCATATATTAGCTGAGTCATATGAATCAAGATGCTATGACCGAAAAAATTTGATTGACAGATGATCGTTGAATTATGATTGGCCGAGCTTAGGTGTACAAGCTGAC
>NW_015157660.1:0-1256 GCF_000732505.1 Cyprinodon variegatus
TCTGCACATCTGTTCATTTTATCTGCTATACCTGAACTTTCCAAACACATAAGTGGCTCTTTGGTTTTACTAACTTAATAAAACAATGAATTATTACTGGGTTTTTGTCTTATCCTACAATTGTGAGTCTAATGAAAACCATGTTTGAGGAATATTCTGATCAGGTCAGATTAATCAATGTTTTAGATTTTTAGATTAGATAGAGTCTTGTATAGGGGTGGGTATTGCCAAAGAAGTCACGATTCGATTCCAATCACGATTCACATGCCACGATGCGATTTTATCACGATGCATCACGATACGTGAAATATTGCGATGCATTGCGATATTTTCACTGAACACAAAAAATACAGTTATTACCAGTGGCTGACTGGCTGGGTATGATCTGGATAGTGTCTTGAATTGATACATAACTGAAAGCAACTTAAGTCATACATAGCTGTATTTTTTGAAACGACTTTTGGAGGTGTTGCCATGAAAACAAATACTGGACACAAATATTACTATTACTGGCGTGGACACACTGACAAAAAGTGCTTAGGATTTATAAAACTTAAAATAACAGTGCTGTTAACATGGCCTCAGTGGTCCTTTAAAGCAATGAAATTTTCCCTTTTGCAAATTACTTGCGTCAAATCAAGTTCCTTTTTACATTCTTTGCTTTTAAAGCCAAAATGCATCCAAACTTCTGACTTGGAATGTGATGGAGCTGGGCAAATTTTCTCAGTCTCCATGTTTTGTTTATGAATGACTAGTCGCAGTATCCGCAGCGACATCTACTGGACTGAAAGTTGTATTACACTTGTTTTTGGCTGATGTGTGCCAACCATTCATGTATTTTAATCTTTTTTTTTTTGTTATTTAAAAAGAATCGATACTTGGCATCAAGAATCGATGCAGCAGATCACAAAAATTAGAATCGCGATGCATCGTCATGACGATCATTCTGCACACCCCTAGTCTTGTACATATAAAGATGTTCCTGATGGGCTTCTATGAGTCAGAGGTAAGGGTCCTCCTCTCAGACAGGAAAGACATAAAAGAGATCTAAAGATTAGTAATAATATCAGGACTGGTGCATCAAGGTCTACAGACCCTGGATATCAGCTCTGTGGCTGCAGCAAGCTTTTAGATTGGTTTCAATGATGGACTCTAAAGTTCCAGCGAACCTTCATCCAGGGGTAGATGTCCACCAGTCCTCCTCTGGCGATGGTCTCCACGATGCCGTTGTTGTAGCGGATCACCTCCTGCAGCTC
>NW_015157661.1:0-1256 GCF_000732505.1 Cyprinodon variegatus
ATGCAGAGAAGCAAAACTTTGTGCCTCTTCCTTTTTCCAGAAACTTCACGTCATGAGAGCATGTCGATCGGTGGTCCGATTGCAGGAGCTGTAGTGGCAGGGATAATTATAATAGTGGTAGTCTTTGTTTGGAGTAAGAAAAAACAAGGTAAAATCATTCTTTGTTCTATTTTAAATTTACTGCACATATTTTGGTTTGGTTAATGTTTGTTTTTGATTTTTTCTCTGTAATGTAGAAAAACGACGCCACCAAGCACAAAGGGCAGGGCAACCGTAAGTACATCCTTAAAGGTCTCATGGTACACTTTTTTTTTATCATGTTTAAAGTAAACATATAAATGGCTCTTTATTAACAAAGGAGAAAAATTAGTTTTAATGTATTTACATTTTACTATGAGGTTAAAACAAGAATTCAATCAGCCCTAATTGATTTTCTCCCAAACATCTTCTTAAAACCACAGAGGAAAAGAACAGCCCAGTATTTTTTATGGGGGACTAAGTCTGTTACTAAAAAGAAATAGAAACATAACCAACCCTCATATAAATTAAAAGACACATTAAAAAAACAAAAACAAAAAAACTTGTGACTTACTTGGAATGGAATAGGAAGACAAAAAAAATGGACTTCCAAAATATACATCATTGTTCATTTTAAACTAAACTGTCCTTGATGGTGGATTTTGTTGCAGGGCAGCAGATGGGATGCTTTAGCGCCAGTAGGAAGAGGAACATTGTGAAGAACATGACAATGATGAAAGCAATGGTTCATTGCATTGAACTGAAATATGAGACCAAATCTAATTGACAAAAATACAGTGGAGGCAGAAAAATAACAAACATAAAAACACAGACTTTAAGAGATTAAACATCAAAACATAAGATACCAACAATAAATGAAGAAAAGTGTAAAATTAAACCAAAGTTCTTCATGTCAGGACAAATCAATAGTCCAGTTTAAGACAGTCGGAGTGCTGGAAATGATTAAGACTGTCATAAACATCAATAACTTTATTAACATTTAAGGATTTAGAAGGTGCTGTTAGTAGATATGATGTTTTAATCAGGAACATCCTTGTGTCTTATCTTGTATTTTGTAAATGCTTTAATTTTGTAATGTTTTCACATGTTGTTTTGTTTAAGTGTCTTATTTGTTTATGAATTTCAAATTGGCAAATGGCAAAAAGGGAACCTTTTTTTTAATAATTAACCCCAGCTGGTGATACAGGTAATACATATACAGGTAACACACACACACA
>NW_015157662.1:0-1255 GCF_000732505.1 Cyprinodon variegatus
GTGTGCTTCAAAGAACAAAGAGCATGCTTGTTTCAGGATGCAGACTGCACTTAATGTGGAGCTTGTATGATTTTCTTCTTCTGTTTGAGTTAAATTAACATTTTTGATGAATTCTTGTATCTAAATAAAAAAAAAGATCAGTTTTTAGACCTCAAATAAGGGTTAAAAAGCTTAACTTTTTTTCCTTTACCAATCTTATTGTATTGTTTGAGATCAGAGAGAGAGTCGGCCTTCATTTATTGAGATCACAAGCCTCAAAAACATGCATTGATGTTCTGCTCATGTTGGAACCTGGAAAAGACAAAATTGGAAAAGTAAAATAAGTGTTTCCAATTGTTTTCCTTATTTTCTTATTTCCCTTCGTCAGATTAAATTTTGAACAAAATATACAAACCAAATATACAAGCATCTCTTGTTTACAGCTTTGAAAGTTAAACTAGAAGTACAAAAACAAAGTTAGAAAAACCGTTAAGTACTGCCTTTTTCCAAACACCTGATTATGTACATGTGTGTATTGTTTGCATGTCCCCTCAGTGCATCAGGTTGCTGAGAAGGTCGAGGCAGTTGCTGCTCTTTCCCTGAAAACCAGGCGTGTTCTAAAGGGTCATGGCAATAAGGTGCTGTGCATGGACTGGTGCAAGGACAAACGTCGCCTGGTCAGCTCATCACAGGTACAAGCAGACACACAAACCTTTGCCGAAGGGTCCTGTGCTGTGTTTTAGCCCCCTACACGTGATGACAGCACTGGAACCAGATGCATCTTTGGATTTTAATGAGCTAAATTTTGAGCCATTAAAAGGAATAACATAAGTAGAATTGTTTTGCAGGTTTCCAGAGGCTACTGCATGTCTCTCAGTGTACATTTCACCTGAATAGGCCCATTACTTCCCCTTAGTCTCTACATAATTCCCTTTTTCTCTGAAAGAGCTGCAAATCCCAGAAGAAAATAGAATTAGTGCACAAAATTTTATCTAATTTAAGTTTTTTTTTTTAAGAAATAACATTTGGTTTAAGAATTTTGTGGGTTTTATTGGCTTTCATAGACCTTTCAGGAATCCTGCAGACTGTTCAATGTTGTGTAACCCTGAGATGAAGGCAAACATGTTTCTCTCATCTAGGATGGAAAAGTGATCGTCTGGGACGCCTTTACTCTTAATAAGGTATGTGGATGGATGGATGGATGGATGGATGGATGGATGGATGGATGGATGGATGGATGGATGGATGGATGGATGGATGGATGGATGGATGGATG
>NW_015157663.1:0-1255 GCF_000732505.1 Cyprinodon variegatus
GATTTATCATTAATAAAAGGTTTTAAGCTCAGATTTGTAACCAAGATTATGAATAACTGAATAATTCCTACTGACCCCAACTAGACTGAAATATACACTATAAACAAAAACAATCCTCCTATAGATTTGTCTTGTTCCTTTTACAGTCAGCTTACCAGCTAGGCCAAATGGATAATTGTACTTTAAAAAGCAAACTAATTCTTAGAGTATTTTTTCTTATCTTTATTCTTTTCTTTCACTCGTTTTTTAAACAAACACAGAAGCTCTAATTTGCAAGATTTTAAGTCTGAATGTGAGGTTTATCTCATATACCGTTTTTAACTGTGCATAGTCATGAAAAGGTGCCTGGTTTTGACCCTTCACAGAATAAGGGATATCTCTACCAATTAACCTTTAGATTGTACCCTCTAAGTGCACAGGATTTATTTGTTTTGTATTATCACTTATCTGTTTTTTGGTTTCCTTGTATGTTTTACTTTAATGTGCTCCCAGGGCCTAGAAAGGCTTCTTCATAATGATCTAAATACAAATCTCCACAGGAGTAACTAAGCTCCTTCAGCTCTCTGCACTTACTTTCAGCAGGAAGCCAAGCCAGATAGATTTTATCAGAAACACAAAAAATGAAGATACTATCTGATATCCTATTACTCAAATTGCCACAGGGGTTTTCTCTTCTTTGGTCATATTTTTAATAGCAAAAAGATGGGTGTGCATTGTGGAAATAGTAGGAATAAAAATAGCTTCCTCTCTAATGCTTATAAAAATCAGAGGCAAATATTGAGATGCTATCAATTTAATAGGCTGTAGTTTAACATTGCCCTCTTGTGATTTCTCATAAAAACTGCAATCTGGTGTTTTAGCTTTTTAATAGTTTCATTAAATTCCACCGATAGGCTTTAGTAACCATTAAAGCTTTATTAGCTCCTAACAAATTTGTCTGATTAATGTGTAGATTTTGCAAACAAGAGGGAGTCATAGATGCAGCTGATCTCAATGCAGTTTTTAAAAGAATCATGCAAGTAAATCCCCATTAAGAAGTTCCTGTTTTCAAATTTATTAATTTCATTAATAGCTCTGCTAAATGCCTTAGATCTTTTATGATGATCTTAGATGACTTACATTTGGGTACTTAGGGAATTAAGATTTTGTTTGAGTTGTCATAAATGCCTTAAAGGAATAGTACACCCAAAACATGATTAGCCTTCATTTTCTACTCACCCCCATGCTGAACAACACTCTGGAGTACTTTTTTGAT
>NW_015157664.1:0-1255 GCF_000732505.1 Cyprinodon variegatus
AGAAATTCCCTTCTGTATTTAACCCATTCATTGGGCTGCCACTGTGCGGTGCCCTGGGAGCAGTCTGAGCTTAAGGGTCTTGCTCAGGGACCCAGAGTGGCTGTCTGTGGGAGTTGAACTCAGAACCTGTTGAATGGATGTGCAATGATCTAACCTCTAGGCCTCCACTCCCATAAACGTGACCATGACACAGAGACAGCCTTCCCCCCTCATGAGATCCAGGCGTCGGGCCCCAAAAGGAGCAGTTGGTCCCCATAACGTGCTATTTTTCCAGAAAACGGGCCTCACAATGTATTAGAAACCAGACACACACAGAAACTGGGACAGAGTTCAGAGCCCGGGTTCTGAGACGGCCTGAGGACCGGCTGCTCATCACAGGGAGGAGGTGCAGCCGCCTGCAGCTCACAGGAGGATTTTATCCTCACTGCTTTTAAAGCTTAAGATATTCAAACCAACCAGAACAAAATGATGGAAACTATAAAAGTATATTAATGCCAAGAACCAACCAACAAGTTCCATCATAGAAGAAGAAGCAGCTCCAGTCTCCCCTGGATGATGGAGCTCCACCTCATCTGAAGCTCAGAGGAAGCTGCCTGGATCCAGGATCTGGTTTTCAGTCACGATGATCTGTCCTGATCCAGGCTGAGGGAGCAGGAAATCCAGAGCTTCAACTTTCCGCTCAGCTCCTCCTTCATCCCCACAGACCAGAGAGCTTCTCTGTAATTACAGGTAAAGCTCCGATTTACCAGGATGTCTGAGCTCCTTCATCTCAGAAGAAATCGTTAAACACAAATTAACCTAAATCTTCTAAAACAGAAACTCAGAGGTTGGAGTGGAAAGGCTGGATAAAGGTCTAATCAAAGTTCATTGGAAACCAGGATCCCAGGAGCTGGAAAAGCCTGACGTCATCATGGCGCTCCAAACAGCTACTTCAGTTCGTCAAAAGACTACAGAAACAAATTTTCTGCAAAATTCTGTTGAAATTCATGATTACTCATACTTAAAATGGTTAAAACCAGATGCAAATCCAGAATGCTTATCTACTGGGAATGCCCCAGTTAAACCATTTTTTGGTTGGTATTAAACGAAGTGTTTAAAACTGAAAAAACAGGAAAGTTTTTCAAACTCAAGCTCAAAAGCAGCTAAAAAGTGATTAATAGAAGGTGGTTGAGTCCAGCTCCTATTTGCTGAATCCAGGAAGACATTTTAAGGAATATAAGATAAATGCATCATTTATTTCTCCTACTCAAAATAA
>NW_015157665.1:0-1255 GCF_000732505.1 Cyprinodon variegatus
CCAACTAAGATCAACACTGCGGCGTGGAAGCAAGGTCTGGCAGGAGCTTATAAAGGGGAGGTCTCCTGATGAGTAGATTAAAATCAGGTGTGCTGGAAGGTTCCAGCTCCAGAAAACCCACGGCGCACTCTGCTGGAGACAGAGGGTAATCTCCAGATCCCAACAGTAACTCCAGCCCTAAGGAGAAAATACAAAGAGCAGAACCTCGGCGCCCTCTGGTGGGCAAGCCTGAGGATCCCAACAAAATCAAAGTATAACTGAAAATTTGGAGAAAAAAAACTTAGACAGAACCCAAAAAAGTCATGACAGTTTTACATTGATTTCAGATTAAGTTTTTTATTCTTTTTCCATATTTTGAGCTGAAGCAGTGGAGCACAAATTATCCATATAGATGTCATAGACCATGTCATTCATCATTTCAATACAAGAGGTGTCAAGTAACAAAGTACAAATACTTTGTTACTGTACTTAAGTACACTTTTTAGGAATTTATACTTTACTCTGTTACTTATTTTTCTTCCTACTTCTGACTTCTACTCATTACATTTTCACACAAGTATCTGTACTTTCTATTCCTTACATTTTTAAAACAAACTTTACTCGTTACTCTTGGCTTTGCTTTTAATGTTTATAAATATTTATTTCATGTCATTTGCACCATCCAATGCAGATCATTGGCGCCATCCACATCTAGTGAAATCTAGTGTAATTGGTTGAGTCATATAGCGCAAACACTCATTGGTTAGCTATTTGTCAAATTTGTGCTGACGCTAAAGAAATCATTAGAAGCAAGCAGGTGTTCTTCAAACTATAAACGTGAATTGTCTATGCCATGCTACAATGCTGGATTCAGAAAAAGATGTTGAAATGTCTGAAAGGTCGGACACAGGCGAGAGCGTAGCGGGAGTTGGAGACCAACAAGACCTCCCTCATTCTTGGCCCTATCTCTAAGAATTTTTCAAAATAGTCAAAAAATTGAGCTTTCAATTCATAAATTGACATCTGGCTGTTTTTTTTTAAGGTTACTTTATACTTTTATACTTTAAGTAGTTTTTTGAGCACATACTTTTTCACTTTTACTTGAGTAAATAGGCCAAGTTGATACCTTAACGTTTACCAGAGTGTTTTTAAACTGCAGTATCTGTACTCCTACTTAAGTAAGAAATGTGTGAACTTTTCTCACCACTGTTCAATACTGATGGGGTAACGCAGAATGATGTAACACCAACAGCACACTATGCTAATGTATAATCTT
>NW_015157666.1:0-1254 GCF_000732505.1 Cyprinodon variegatus
ATCTCAAAATGAGTAAAAATGTCCTAAATTAAGGCTATTTACCCTTAATTTGAGCAGGTAAATAAGATGATTTGCCAATGGAATTAGTATTTTTAAAATAAGTTATCTAGATAAAAGGCACTTGAAATAAGACAATGCAATAGTTTTTTTCTTATTTTAAGTGTACATTGTCTTGTTCCATTGGCAAAATGTCTCTTTTACCTCCTCAATCCATGAACAAATGCACTTATGTTAAGAAAAAAATACTTATTTAGATTTCATTTTTTGCAGTGTAGTTAGTTAAATGAATGTTTAGTTTTTAAAATAAATATTTAACTTTAAATTACATATTAATGTAGTTTGCAAATAAAGTATTTAGTTTGTGAAATGAATATTTAGCTTCAAACTAAATATTTAGTTTGTTAAATTAATATTTAGTTTTTTTAAATAAATGTTTAACTTCAAATTAAATATTCATTTAACAAACTAAATATTTAGCTAGCACCAAGCTAGCTAAATATTTAGTTTGTTAAATAAATATTTAGTTTTTTAAATAAATATTTAACTTCAAATGAAATATTCATTTAACAAACTAAATATTTAGCTAGCACCAAGCTGTTATTTTAACCTTTTACTTTGGTAGTTCACTTCCGCTTTTTGGCAGGGGAATTTGCATATTCGCTAAACAAACTAAATATTTAGCTAGCTTGGTGCTAGCTTAATATTTAGTTTATTAAACTAAATATTTAGGTAGCTTGGTGCTAGCTAAATATTTAGTTTGTTAAATAAATATTTAGTTTGTTAAATAAATATTTAACTTCAAATTAAACATTCATTTAACAAACTAAATATTTAGCTAGCACCAAGCTGTTATGTTAACCTTTTACTTTGGTAGTTCACTTCGCTTTTCGGCAAGTGAATTTGCATATTCGCTAAACAAACTAAATATTTAGCTAGCTTGGTGCTAGCTAAATATTTAGTTTGTTAAATAAATATTTAGTTTTTTAAATAAATATTTAACTTCAAATGAAATATTAATTTAACAAACCAAATATTTAGCTAGCACCAAGCCTTTATGTTAACCTTTTACTTTGGTAGTTCACTTACACTTTTCGGCAAGTGCATTTGCATATTCGCTAAACAAACTTAATATTTAGCTAGCTTGGTGCTAGCTAAATATTTAGTTTATTAAACTAATATTTGATTTGGAGCTAAATATTTATTTTATATATATATATTTTTTTTGACTGCTTAACTTTATAAATGTGAAGAGTT
>NW_015157667.1:0-1254 GCF_000732505.1 Cyprinodon variegatus
TGGTCTCGGACCCTAAAAGTCTTGGTCTTGTCTCTGTCTCGATACACTATGGTCTTGGTCTTGTCTTGGTCTCGGGTTAGGTGGTCTTGACCACAACACTGTCACACGCTTAAAAATACACCACAGCGTGGCTGGCCAGAAAAAGTATAAAACAAGAAAAAATGATGACATGGCCCCCTTTTTCACCTGATCTGAACCCATGGAGAACCTGTGGTCCTTCATGCAATGTGAGATCTACAGGGAGGGAAAACAGTCCACCTCTCTGAACAGTGTCTGGGAGGTTGTGGTGGCTGCTGCATGCAATGTGGATCCTAAACAGATCAAGACACTGACAGAATCTATGGATGGAAGGCTTTAGAGCGTCATGGTGAAGAAAGGTGACTATATTGGTCACTGATTTGTTTTTGTTTCCGAATGTCGCAAATGTTTATTTCTGCATTCTGAGCTGT
The DNA here is from genome assembly GCF_000732505.1 of Cyprinodon variegatus. Lineage (NCBI taxonomy): Eukaryota > Metazoa > Chordata > Actinopteri > Cyprinodontiformes > Cyprinodontidae > Cyprinodon > Cyprinodon variegatus. The sequence goes on from NW_015157667.1 coordinate 450, forward strand.
TATACTGGTTTACCTGGTGAAAATAAACAAGTAAGATGTGTATATATTTTTTTTTATAAAGTTGCCTAATAATTCTGCACAGTAATATTTACCTGCACACACAAACATCCCCCTAAAATGGCCAAATCTAAAAAAACTATGAAACTTTGATATTAAGGAGTCTTTTGGGTTGATTTAGAACACAATTGTGGCCCAATAATAAAAATAATCCTCAAAAATACAACTTGCCTAATAATTCTGCACACAGTGTATTTTTGGAGATCACTGATCAGCTGATATTATCCTCTGATCTCTACATCTGCAAAGGTCTGAAAATCAGCCGCTGTCACCACTATAACCATTCCATTCTTTTTTGCAATCAAGTTGTGTTTTATTTTTAATACCGGTACGTTTGGAAACTTGCACCCCTACTGAAACTAGTTGGGGCATAGAGCTTTGAGTCCTGAGGTTGTGAGTTTGAGCCCCACTCCCACAGACTGCCACTCTGGGTCTCTGAGCAAGACTCTTAACCCCACACTGCTCCTCAGAGCAAATTTCTCCAATGTGAGATCAAAAGTTCATTTATTTTTATTATGCACCTTTCGGATCATTCTCATGCAGATCAAATCCTTTGTTCAATGTAAAGAAATAAAACATTGCTTAAAATCTGCAGTTTTTATTGCATCTATGTTTAAAAACACACATTTGATATTATGTTTTGCTGAATTTATTAACAGTCGCTGTGGAAAAACCGAAGAGTAACAGGTTGAAGACCTCTGGCCTAGTCAAAGCCCTGGAATAAACCTGAGAATCTGCATCCCAGGTT
>NW_015157668.1:0-1254 GCF_000732505.1 Cyprinodon variegatus
TATGGATGTAGATTCATCTGCACGTGTGTGGGTGTATAGATTCTGGTAGAGCGCCGCTCCTCACACCCTCCATCCCCCATCAGCACTACCATCACCCCACCCCCCAAAAAAAAGCTGACTTCCCTTGGCTTGCCTGTCTTGTGGGATTCGGAGGCTCTGTGAGCATGTTTGCAAAAGAGATGGAAAAATTGATGGGTGCATAAAGTAAAAAATGTATGTAAAAATATAAATGATTTGATATTTACCAAGGATAATGACATTTACTTTCTCTGTGTTTCAGTTATAAGGTATCTGTGAGAGTTTATAGTGATTGAAAAGGTGCTTTGAATAGTAATGTAATTTACGTGACATCAGTGAAGTTGTTGCTTTTGGCAAAGGTACCTTTTATCATCACAATTTCTCAAAGACTTGCACTGTAAATACTGGCAGGACGCAACATGAATAACAACATAGTACTTACTAAAGGTGTAAAAAAAAACTCACTCTCTCTCAGCAGATTCATTAATATTTCTGAACTTCCTGCCAACAATTACATGGTAATCTTTCATTGCTCAAAGCCAGAGTGGTAGTAGATGTGATCTGACTGCTTAGCAGGTTAGCGCTGATTCTCGTTTCAGCGTTCAAAGCCATACCCAAAGGATTTAAATGGACGAACCTAAAACATTTAGATTTAGCAATAATCCAACAAGTCTGGAAGGATGAATGCTCTTGCTGATGAACTATAGTTACTCATACTAAAAAAACTGGCCTAACTCTAAAATAAAACCTCACAGCTCTCACAAATACTATTTGACAAGGGGTGTTCAAAACAGCAGGCATCTTACTAAACCGATGTAAACCCCTCTGACATTTACTGGTGAAGTTTAGGTCAGTTTTCCCCACACAATCCTTTAAGTGGATCAGAATTCCCTGTTGTTTAGCCCAAGGGGAACAGCAGTAAACAAGGCTGTCAGGATAAATAGAGTCTTAAAGGAACTATTTGTGTACAGTCAAAGGAAAAACAAAAAGGACTTAATTCATTTTGACACCATCTGACCACAATGCCAGTAAAGCCACATAGCAAAACTGTTAAAGTGTAATTAGCCAGTTGGCTCTGTGGTATATAGCAGATTGATAGTGACAATGTAGACTATTACAGACAGACAGCAGATAGACAGACGGCAGATAGATAGATAGATAGATAGATAGATAGATAGATAGATAGATAGATAGATAGATAGATAGATAGATAGATAGATAGATAGATAGATAGAT
>NW_015157669.1:0-1254 GCF_000732505.1 Cyprinodon variegatus
TCAAAAAGCCTATCAAGTTGATGATCAATCAGCTCTTCACAGCCATCTGGACATCTGTTTAAAGAAAGGTGTCAGGGTTTATAAGAGGAATAAATATCAAGATACATCTTATTGTTCACGAAATTAATCCTGGTGTGGATATTTTTACAAACCTTCCAACAGCCTCCCTGAAATCTTTCGTCATAAACAGCACTTGCAGCACACTGTTCAAGTAACATGTTGATCCCTGGTTCCTCAAGCCATGGTATTCTTTGGCTGCAAGTGAGAGTTAAGTGTTAGTAATTACACTGGAAAAGTATAACCTTGCTCAAACAAAAAAAAAAAAATATGTCCAGATATCACATCTAAAATCTTTGACTTCACAGAATCTGAATGTAATCGCTTGTTATGACCTGATTATATTATGTTGATGTAAACAATAATACTGCACTTGACACAAATAAAAATCTTTGCCCTGTTCCAAATGATTTTCTGAACATTTCAGTTGATGAACCAAATTAATATATTGACATTGGACCAACCTAATATACTTACTATTAAATAAATTAACAAGAGTTAATGTTTGTATAAAAACCAGTTAATTGAAATATAACAAAATTAGATTTTTCACATATCATTTGACTTTACTTCAAAAATAATTTCCATTTCCCATCTTACAAACTCTATACACCCTGGACAGGTTGCCATCTCAGGGCAAAACAACCATCCATGCACACACTCACACCAAAGGAGAAGCCAATTAACCTAACAATCATGTTTTTGGACTGTGGGAGAAAGCCGGAAGCCAACCTTCTTGCTGCAAGGCAGCAGTGCTAGCCACTGTGCCACAGAGCCACTCTGTCATGGTCTGGGACTTGGAGTTCATCGCATGCTCTGACTGCATGCAAAGCGCAGTTCACATTTGACAAAAAAAAAAAAAAAAAAGAAAGAAATACCTGCACGGCATGAATAAATATACACATATTGAGAGAAATCACATACTTTGTTTTAGATCCTTTGTATGTGTATTTAGTCCGGTTAAAACAAACTTGATGTCTCAAAATCTAATATTTTTCTAATATTTCTGATCATCTCACATCCACACCTTTACCTGCTCCTTTCCCAGTCAGCAGAGCATTGGAACAGCTGCACATAATACCAACTATAAGACGGGAACAATTAATAGCCCTTCTTTTAACACTCGCCATCCTTCATACCCCAAAATAACTCCCCCACCCCAGGAATAACAACGAAACAGCGTCTTCCATGGTCAAG
>NW_015157670.1:0-1254 GCF_000732505.1 Cyprinodon variegatus
AAGTCAGGATGGCCGAGCGGTCCAAGGCGCTGCGTTCAGGTCGCAGTCTCCAATGGAGGCTTGGGTTCGAATCCAGTCAAGCTAAAGATAGACAAACTATACTTTCCTAAAGCCTGTGCTAACAAATAGACGCATATATTTAAACATCCCTGCTTTCTAGATTAAAGATATAGCGGATAAAGTTCTTTCAGGTTTGAGTTCTGGGGCGAATGTCTTTTCCATTGTCATTACTTACCTACTTTGATCAATAATCATTCTGCATAAAATTGATATTTACAAATACTAATATCTACATTGTCTAAATTGATTAGTTAAGCTTTTATTAACATAGTTATTTATCTCTGATTTCACTAAAGACTCCTAGATGAAAGCAGAGACACATCCTTTTCTCTTTATCCAATAAAACACAAAGTCTAGTTCTGAAAAGAGCCTAAATTATCTACTTATTATCTGTAATGTTAGTATATTGATGTGTATAATTAACCGCAGTGGTTTTTTTGTAAAGTAATTCAGAAAAATAGTAAGTAATATATGAAAAATTTAAATGTTTTGAATATTCCACTTCAGAGTTTTGCTGCTGCCACCATCTGTATTAGACGGGGGGAAATGGAAAGGGGGGCCACAGGGGTGGCCAATGATTGGCTAAGGGTAAACTACAGACACTGAGGTCTCTGTAAACTACAGACACTGAGGTCAGTCACCATGTTTTAGTTTAGTGCTGATATTTCTGATGATAAAGTTGTGTTGACTCTAAACTGCAGACATATGGCTGATATTCTACTGATCCACACTGAGGATCTTCAGGCTAAAGTCTGATTTCTTCTTCACTGCTTTGATCCAGTTAAAGTTAACTTCTTTTTCAAACTTCCTCTCATGATTTATGCTATAATAAGTAGGAAACATGAAACAATGAGTTGAATTTCAGTGTGGGGTTGCTTTATTGTCCAGAACTAATTATCTATCTTCTGTAAATGGGTGCACTGCAGGAAAATAATTTCCTTCCAGGAATTACTAAAGTAATTCTGATTCTGATTATTTTACAGTTTAATCCCTCTTTCCAGAGGGAAAATAATGTTCTTATAGTTTACTAATTTTATCAATTGGTGCATTCACACCAAACACTAAACCTGTTAAAATGTCCCCAGGTTTGTCTGCTTCTGCTTGCTGTGAAATGTTCCTGGCCAGTGAAAGCAGCCTTTGATAGAGTGGGTCATAATATCCTGTTATCTGGTTTGGAGCATTGGGTGGGGATCC
>NW_015157671.1:0-1253 GCF_000732505.1 Cyprinodon variegatus
CTTTCACTGCTATGCAGATGACACACAGCTATATTTACCGCTAAAGAATGTAGACTCCACCTCTCTTCAGTCACTGTTTTTATGTCTTGTAGATGTGAAGGCCTGGGTGGCCCTACATGTTTTTAAACTCAATGAAGACAAGACAGAGGTAATGATCTTTGGCAGATCCACTGCTGATTCCTTGACCAGTCTTGGCTCCTTGCTCAGTACATTAAGCCGGTTATTACTAACTTAGCCGTTAAGATGGATGCTGGGCTTAATTTAGAAGCACACTTCAGAGCCGTTATTAGTCCAGCTTTTTCCACTTAAGGCAGCTAGCATTCTTTCAATGCAACATTTTGAAACAGTGATCCACGCATTTGTGACCACACGGCTGGATTACTTTAACTCACTTTATACAGGGGTCAGTGCTTTGTATATTTCCCAACTTCAGAGGGTTCAAAATGCTGCTGCACGTCTTTGAACAGGTACACGAAAACTCACCACATTTCCCCTTTTTTAGCTTCCCGACACTGGCTGCCAGTACATTTAATGATTTATTTTTAAATTCTTTTATTTGTTTTTAAAACTCTTAATTGCTTCTTCTTATCTGTCACACCATCCCGTTCCCTCAGGTCAGCTGATCAGTTGCTTCTGAGGGTCCTAAAGACAAAATACAAGCTCAAAGGGAACCATGCTTTTTCTGTAGCAGCTCCTAAGCTATGGAATGATCTGCCTCTGAGCATAAGACAGGCCTCTTCTCCTGCTATTTTTAAGTCCCTTCTTAAGACTCATCTTTTTTCCTTGGCTTTTGGCACAATTTGAGAGATTTAACTTTGTTTTATTCTGCTTGTATACTAATGTGTACTTTATACGCGGTCCTTTCTATTTTATAATTGCATTGTATTTTATGATTGTGTACAGCACTTTGGTCCTGTCCGGTGTATAAAGTGCTTCATAAATAAAGTTCGTATGGTATGGTATGGTATGGTTACCTTTTAGTAATACATTTTCATTTGGAATAAGACTTCTGGTTCTACAGTATTTTACATTTGATCTTTGATGTATTTTATTGTCTAATCAGTCTGTTTTGGTCTGTCCATGTGAAAAACCCTCAGACAGCTGCTGGATAAAGGAGCTATAATATAATAGAAAATCGCCTTATTGTCCCACAATGGGGAAATTCTGGTGTTACAGCAGCAAAAAGATTATAGCAATATATACCGATACACAGCTGCTGACATTTTTACAGTAATGGATATTTAAAAATAGCA
>NW_015157672.1:0-1253 GCF_000732505.1 Cyprinodon variegatus
ATTCATTCATTCATTCATTCATTCATAGTCATTCATATAAAGTTAATTTTTACTCTAATTAATGTCTCGCTCAACCTGCAGAGATATTTAGTTGTGTATATTTACCCATGTGGTTAAAACTGGTATTTAGATCAGTGATTCCCTACAGGGTACTCGTACCCCTAGTGGTCTGCGAGTGCATTGCAAGGGGTATGTAAAAATTATTTCTTAGGTAGCAAAATAAAACACGGGTGGGATTTCTTTTGCTTTGTGAGGCCCCAAATGAAAGATTAAACAAGCTTTTATCAACCAAAAATTATTCTTATATGTTTGAGTTCACCTTCATCTTTGACACGCATCCAAACCAAGCCGAGGAACAGACTGGATGTAGAGAACAGCCTGGGATCAGCTGGTTTTCACACTGAGCTATCGGAGCTCATCATAGCAGCAGTAAAAATAATTAAGTCCGTCTGACTTTAATTTTTGTTCCCAATTCATCAAATTTAAATCCATTTTTATAAATACAGATTTATTATATGTTTTTATTTTGTATTTATCTTGTTTCCTTATTAACTTCCACAAACATATTTATGTTATTTAATATGGAAAGCATAAATTACCTAAGAATGAAATGAAAATGGAATAAACTCAAAGAAAACAGTAGAAGTGCTGAAACTCTAATGTTTTTCTATTTTTTACTCTCATATACAACATTTTGAATTGAATTGAAATATTTTACATAAATAACTTGTTCTGCCAAAGTGGATTATAGATTACTTAAATTCTCACTTACTTATGTAAGGAATCAAAGTATTTTTACATTTTTATACGACACCTCTTGTCCTACTACTAAGTCATCAGTCAGTCATTGTTAAACTTGCAAACCTGTTTTCTGTATGTTTGCAGGTTTCTGATCAGAGTAATTCAAGTTCTGGATCAGGATATCAGCATCCTTCCACATCTGTGAGGTGGATTTTTCTTCCTGATTGTATAGAAAATAATTACAGAAATGTATTTCAGACTAATGTCCATCCACTAATTTCCAATACACTTGTCTGTCAAATTCACATCAACACTAAATCTAACAAAAAGTAAGGAAAAACATTGCAGGAACTACTACAGCCACCTAAATTATCCATGTGGGTTTAAAGCATGACCTTCTCAGCTTCGCATCAGCTGCTGTCACGGTTGCCTAGAGACAAGCAAGCAAATATACAGTATATTGCTAATATATGGCATTTTTTTAAGCATATTCTTTGTGCATGTTATTTTAT
>NW_015157673.1:0-1253 GCF_000732505.1 Cyprinodon variegatus
GACTACCTGGACAGGCAGCTACCTGGTCAAAAACCACCAAAGGGAGACGTCCTGCAGCTGTATGCAGCAGCTGTTTGAGTCCTGCTATCTTTGCTGTATTCTTGCTCTAAATGCTTTTTGCTCATTGAATCTAACCTTTTTTTTGTTTTTCTAATCAGAAAAACCCTGGAGGACCTGAATTTGTTAAACTATCACACAGGCGTAACTTCCTGAAGGACCGGTGTGGACATGTCCCCACCAACTCTAGCCTGATGGGGACAGTCTCCACCAATAATTTTTCACTTTTTTCCGCTTATCGCGGATTTCCTTTAGCCAAAGGTAACAGATGGTGGGTGCAGCTATGTTCAGAGCGTTTTCAATCATTTTATTTTCCTCTCTCGCGCTGCTCCCGTGTCCCGCTTCTCAGTGACACATCATCAGATCTTCCACTGAGAAAGCTGACTTACGGTCGCATTTCACTGCGTACATAGTAGCTATGTTGTTGAAGGTGAGACACACAGCAGCAGTCAGTGAATTTAACCGGCAGCTACTTTGATATATGTTTAAGTAAAAGTTAGGAGACGGGTTGGTTAAAAAAATTAGAGATGCCACTGAAAAATCTGTTCGATAGACATAGGGAGCGTTTTCAGCTAAAAATGGCAACAGATTGTAAGTTTATACAAGTTGGTAATATAATGCTGGAAGCTTGAAAAAATATAGCCTAAATGTTGTGGTCTTCTTTACTATTTAAAAAAAGCTTGGCTTCTCAGAGGACCACAATGACTGACAGTTACATGTTAAAATTTTTTACATGTTAAATTTTCTTATTGTACAGACAGCATCAGACTGTAGAGATTCTACATATCTTGAAATTTTGTTTCTGGCATCATTATAATAGTAAAAAGGTTCATAAATCTTTTTAAACAGATCACAGAGAGAAATAGGGAGGGCTGCAGATTTAAAGGTGAAACAGATTTACTGGGAACATGCAACAATGCAATGCAACATGCATTAAAATATATCTTCAAGTTTACCAGAAAGTTTACCAAAAAAAGCTATATTTAAAATGAAACATATCCATATTTTTATGGATAGATGGATGGAATCAAAATTGTACATACTAGGGATGCATGATATATCAATTTTGGCATCAGGATCGGCAGTTATTCGTTATTTTGCGCCCTATAATGTAATGCACTAAAAGGCATCTCTCTAAGTATCTATAAATATAAATATCAGCTTATTATGGCTCTCGTGATCTCAACAAGAGAATA
>NW_015157674.1:0-1253 GCF_000732505.1 Cyprinodon variegatus
GGATGAGAGTCTGATGTGACCGGGCTGCATGGGTTTATTATTAGAGGTGGCTGTCGAGGAAGAAACCCCATGAGTCAAGGAAGCAGGAACAGAAGCAGGCTGGTTACAACTCCTAAGTCTGGAGTCGGTTTCAGGTGACACAGGTAGAACAGAAACACTGTTAATTACTGGGGCAGGTACAGAAATAACATGGCTCTTAGCCTTAGATCGGGTTCTGGCCCGAAGTCTATAATCCTGGTGGATAGACAAACATATGAGCTCATCCAGGGTTTCAGGTTCAATGATCTTGACCAGTTCGTCCTTAATTTCTTTATTTAATGCATTCAAATAGGCTTTTTTAAGCGTGAAGTTATTCCATCCGGAAGCATCGGCTTTGACCCGGAAGTCAATTGAAAAATCAGTTACGGTTTTATTGCCTTGTTTCATGTAAAACAGACCTTGTGATTTTGTTGATTCTTCTGAGAAAGCATGAGAGAATTCTCTATTTAAAATTGTTCAAATGTACAGGACTGACTGGATTCAGGAAGATAACTGGCTTCTGCCCATTCCAGGGCTTCTCTGGATAATCGTGAAAGAATGAAATCTATCTTCTGGAGAGAGTTCAAAAAATAATTCATATTGAAACAGAAATCTGTTACACTTACTAGATGTGCCAGAAAACCTTTCAGGAAGTGAGGGACGGAATTCAGGAAGTTACGGAACAGGTTCTGACCTGTGCAGCGGGACTGGCTCCGGAACCGAAAGTTGAGCTGGCTCCGCTCTGGGAGTAGCATCTCTGAGATTGCCGGCTAATTTCTGTAGAGTCTGATTAGTCAGTTCAGAGCGTGTGTTGAACTCACGGAGGGTGGAGTCGTGGCCTTGGTTCTGAGTAGCTAGCTCCTCAATCGTCCTCCGGAGGTGGACTGCTGGGTTAGGTTGTTGGCCAGAGTGTTCTGTCATGTTCGGGTTCTGGTGTGTAACCCAAATGCAGAACACCAAGGAGCCAGAGTAAAAGTTCAACTGTTTATTCAAGCACAAAAATAATGATTAATAGGACTGATACCAGAACGGGTCTGGGCCTGGTCTCACAGGGTTCTCTGCAGAGAGGGATAGTTAGGTTAGCCAGGGAGCAGATGAGTCTTGTCTTAGTAACATGCAGATCTGTACCTGTTCTGTGGTTCAGGCTGAGCGGTAGAGGGAGGGAACCAGAAGGGTCCAGAGATTGAGGGAGCGGCAGAGGGCTAAGCAACGGCAAAGCTAGACCTCAGGCTAGT
>NW_015157675.1:0-1253 GCF_000732505.1 Cyprinodon variegatus
GTGTTCCTGCAGCCGGTCCAGGCACTCATATAGGACCACTGGGTCGGGTTTGACCCTGTTGGTCTTTCTAACCCTAAAGCATAAACTTTAAATTCTATCAACCCATCTATCAATTGTATGTGTATTCCCAATCTTGTTGTGTTGTGTTTAATTTTGCCTAGATGATATGTAGCTGTGGTTGTCTTGTCTCCTGTGGTTTTATGTTAATGTAACTTTTTAAGCCACCTTCTTGGCCAGGACTCCCTGGAAGAAGAGTTACTTTAACTCAATGGGACTTTCCTGGTTAAATAAAGGTTAAATAAAATAAAAATAATAAAATAAAAAATAAAAAGAGGGGTCCAATCACTGCAAAACCCAGAAGCTGGTTCTGTCCGGCAGCAGAGAACTTTGACCCGGTGAGCAGAACTCTGCATCCTTTCAGCTTTCAGCGTCCCCTGAGACAGGATTATCCACTGAGACAGCTCCGTCCATTGAGACAGCACTGTCCACTGAGAGGACCGTCCATTGAAACCGGGCCGTTCACTGAGACTGGGTCATCTACTGAGACCGGGCCTTCCACTGACACAGAGCTGTCCATTCAGACTGGGCCGTCCACTGAGACAGCACCGTCCACTGAGACCCGGCTGCCCAAGGAGACAGGGTCATCTACTGAGACAGGACCGTCCACTGAGACAGGACCATCCATTGAGACCGGGCTGTCGACTGAGACAGGGTCGTCTACTGAGACCGGGCCGTTCACTAAGACAGCACCGTCCACTGAGACAGCACCGTCCATTGAGACTGGGCCGTCCACTGAGACAGGACCTTCCTGTGAGACAGACTGTCCATTGAGACCGGGCCGTCCACTGAGCAGCAACGTCCACTGGGACAGCACCGACCATTGAGACTGGGCCGTCCACTGAGACAGTACCGTCCACTGAGACAGGGTCGTCTACTGAGAACGTTAGCCCGTCTGCAGCAGCCCTCTCCCTGCATAGCCGTGCGTGAAGGACCGCTGGATATGATGGAGGTTTGATTGTTTGATTTTGCAAAATGTTCATTTGATTTGTGTTTATCTGACTGTGTTCATTATTATTCCCCCAATAAATGATAAAGGTCCTAATTTATTATAATCTAGAGATTATTGATAATAGGAGGTGAAAAGCAGCTCCAGACTATCTTTGAATGTGGTGATGTCATCAGTACGCTGCTGTTCCAGTTGACCTTTAATCACCGTCAGCTATCAGTAGATAAACAGAGCAGCCATCATGGTC
>NW_015157676.1:0-1252 GCF_000732505.1 Cyprinodon variegatus
ATTATATATATACACATTTTTTTATGCACAAAACTATGACCAAAATTGGACTAAATCAGGAAATAAAACAGAGTGATTGGCAGTAATGAGAACAGATAGAGGACATTCAGGGTTTACTGAAGACATCCTGCTACCGGCCAGGTTATCTCTGGAGAGAATGTTACTATGGTGACTGAAACAGAGAGAGAAGAAACTCTCTTTGTGAATCGGAAAAGTCAAAGAAGCAGGTTTACTGCTACTGTTTCACGAAGCAGTAAACCTGCTTCGTGAAACAGACCCCTGGTCTTCACACAGCATGCTGATGAGAGCAGCTGTGATTTTAAAACGGGTCGCTTGCCGAGTTGTTTCACTCAGTTAGATATGCGTCAGTGTGCTGTTCCCAGTGGCACTAAAAGCCGATCTTTCCCGGGTTTTTCATAACTGGAATATCAGTCGGGCATCCTGAAAGGTAGCTGTGGAAGTTTTATAACTGTCAATACAAACTTGAATGTCTCTAACCAGTGCTGCACCATGTTTATCGACTATAAACAGAGTTTTTTCGGCTTGTTAGATCAGAAGAGACTGGTGGGCTAAGTTGACTTCCAAATGATGCTCTCAATGCTATCACATAAATTAGCCTGTGGACCTGGATCTGGTGTTCACACAGCATGCCAATGAGAGCCACAGTGATTTTAACAAGGGTTGCTTGTCGAGTCCTTTAACTGGAATAGACACGGTTCAGTGAGCTATTCCCAGTGGGGCCAAAAGCCAATCTTCATGGGAGTTAAATGGGTTTTCAACCAGTGGGAAAAGGGTAGAACTCTTAAACGCTTGAGATTTTTTGTCTTTTTTTATTTCAATACACTAGAATGAGATTATTAGCAAAGCTTTATTGCTGCAAGCAGGAGAGTTTGGCCATGTGGTCTAGTGTTGCCAAGTACTGGGCTACCAAACAAGAGGTTACCAGGAGTGGGGTTCGAACCCACTCATTGGATCTTAAGTCCAACGCCTTAACCACTCGGCCATCCTGGTCACTGTGTTCTGCAAAAGTCTATATCGCACATCACAAAATATTAAAGTCAAACTTTATTTATAAGATGTAAACAGAGAAAAAGTTTTTTATCTTATTGAAACCTGAGGTAACGATGACTAGATACTGCTGTTAAAGGAGATGATGTACAGTTGGTCAATAAAGCTGTTTTGAATAAAAGTCGACTGGCCAGATGCAACATGTTTGTATTCTTATTGCAAATGTCTCTTAGTTTGTCTGCTA
>NW_015157677.1:0-1252 GCF_000732505.1 Cyprinodon variegatus
TTGTACATTTTAGACTTAGACAGATTTTATTTTGTCATTTTGTACACAAGTGTAAAAAAAATTGCTATAAGTACAGCTCTCTAGAGTAGTTCATTTTGTAAAGTGCAGCCTTGATAAGGTAAGTAGCAATGATAGAAACATTGTGATGAAAAATGTGATGTAAACATATCAGTGTATAGTAACAGTTCCAACATTCTTTTTTTCTCCATAACTCATTTTACATAACATTCAGCAGTCTATGGTGGAGGTGTCAGGGGTCATTGATGATGTTTCAGGCTCGGGACACGCAGCGCTGGGATGAAATGTCTTTAATGGTGCGAAGAGGAGCCCGATGATCCTCTTTGCTGTTCTCACCACTCTTCTCACCTTCTTCCAGTCTGAGGCGCTGCAGCCTCCACACCACACAGTGAGGCAGCTGGTCAGAACGCTCTCTATGGTGCTTCTGTAGAAGGTGGGGAGGATGGGTGGGGGCAGGTGGGCTCTCCTCATCCTCTGCAGGAAGTACCTGCACTTCTGTGCCCTTTTGATCAGTGCGGTGGTGTTTATATTCCAGGTGAGGGTGTCTGTGATGTTCACCCCCAGGAATTTGGTGCTGCTGACCACCTCTACAGCTGAGCTGTTGATGAGCAGTGGAGCATGGTTAGGGCGGTTCTTCCTGAAGTCCTTTGTCTTCTTCACGTTCAGGATCAGGCTGTTATCTTTGCACCAGTCCACCAGCTATTCCACCTCCTCTCTGTAGTTCTGGTCGTTGTTGTCTCTGATGAGGCCCACCACCGTGGTGTCGTCTGCAAACTTCACAATGTGATTGGTGGTGAACCTGGGGACGCAGTCGTGTGTCATCAAGGTGAACAGCAGGGGGCTCAGGACACAGCCCTGTATTCTGTCTCCTTGAACCCCAGTCGGCCTCGGCAGATGGCCGCTCATACTGAGCCTGGTTCTGCTGGAGGTTTCTTCCTGTTAAAAGAGGGATTTTTTTTTCTCTCCACTGTTGCTACAGGCATGCTTAGTGTGAGGGATTGCATTCGGGTCAATGAGTCGATGCAATCAACTGGTTTTCCTTAGATAGAAAACTTTGAATCAATTTGACTGGATGATCTGGTTGAACTGTAAAGTGCCTTGAGATGACGTGTTGTGAATTAGCGCTATAGAAATAAACTGAATTGAATTAAATTAAAATATTCATTAAATAACTAACTAATCAGTAGCTTCAAACTTTGCAATTAAAACTGAATCAAACAAAAGCGAAGAACAA
>NW_015157678.1:0-1252 GCF_000732505.1 Cyprinodon variegatus
CCTTACATTCAGCCACTCTTTCATCATCTCCTCAATGAGGTGGTCTCAAAAGTCGCAGTTACAACACACATAGGGCGCACCGCACCATAGGGCGCACCGCACATTTTGAGGGAAAAAAAAGACGTTTAAGTGCGCCTTATAGTCGTGAAAATACGGTATATCAAATAACACAGCAAAAAATAATAGTACCTTTTACTGAAACCAGGCTCTTGGCTGAATAAAACTGAACATATAAACACAATAAAAGTAAATATGAGCCTCTTACTAATAAAATATCATTCAGTGCGCTTTGGCTCCTATGATAGGGTTAATAATCATAACCACTTATTGTCCTAGAAATGAAAACCAAACAGAGCAAGTATTCGTTTCTTTTCTGAAGAAAAGAGAGAGAGAGGACATAGCAAGGGTGAGACCCCTTGAAAAGTCTGTACTCAACTCTGTCCAAACCTCTCGTTTCTGCTGCTTTTATTATTGGACTTCAAAGGAATTACAGGAGTGGTCAAAAATTACCAGGAGGGGTCTGATGTTATCAGGAGGGGTCAGAAGTTATCAGTCACCTACTGCTGCATAGCTGAATAATACCAGGCCCTGAGAGAAATATTTGCTCTCCTCATTTAGAATAACACTTTACATTCCCTCGCCAAATGCCTGTAACCTGAAATAAAATGATAAGATATACATTTTTCCAACATCAGTAACTAGAAATTATAGCATAATTTTTATATATTCCAAAAAAACTAACACTGTTTATTTAAATGATTGGATGCAAACTATTGGTACTTCAATAGACCAGGAAGCAGTTTTCTAATCTCCATCAAAATATTTATTTTATACCGAGCGACTTTAATCAAATCCAGTCAAAAGAAACTTTTTTTGGAGGAATGGATGAAGAGACGCTGAGTTTGGAAGCAAAGAACAAACATAATTCATTCAAAAAAAGCTGTGTTAAATTATCCTAGTTATCCCCGTTACAAAAATCTACAACAAAAAAAATATTTGGGCAGAAACTGAACATATGCTGGATAATGGTGGGGATTTTTTTAATATGTCATATTAAATTAAGCGTTCACAGGGTTTATACAGGAATGAGTGATTTAAATTTAATGTCTTTTAATGCCATTTTAATGCTATTAGAAAAAATTTTAATGCCATCAACAAGAACCATATACACAAGTTATTAGTGTACATGAAACATGAAGATGCTGTAAGCACAGTTCCATGACTCTTGTACACACACACACACACACACACA
>NW_015157679.1:0-1252 GCF_000732505.1 Cyprinodon variegatus
TCTTATGATAAAATAACTCAAGCCCCTGTCACACCTTGACGATTTAACCTGCGTATGCCTGACGTACCAAAAATCTGGCAAAAACGCTGGTATACGTTGGATAAATTATGAGCACGCCAAAGAGCGCTGGAACAAGCTGGCACACGTCGACATACGGCAAATGCCAGCGTATGCTCATACTTAGGGCATAAGTTAAAGGTAAGTTATCTGATCGTTGGCATACATTAAGTGTAAGTTACTCATAAGTCGTGCTTATCCAAAGCCTATCAGTTACGTGCACATAACTTATGTGTAACTTATCAAGAACTTATCTCCATATCAACATATTTGACGTGTTCCAGACGACCGCTGAACGTGTTTCTAACTTACAGCTACTGTATAATGGCCTACTGGCAGCATTTCGGTATAAAAGGGGGTTCACAGGTCACAACCGTCAGTTGTCCTCCAGACAGCATCCCCATCATAGGGTAAGCGAGAAGATGAGCATGATGGATCTTCCCTGTTAATCTGTGACTCCATGCGTGCCCATCTCACAGCCGATGTGAAAAACAAGGTGAAACAAATGAACGCTGTGCTTGCTGTTATTCCGGGAGGTCTGACAAAGGAACTTCAACCTCTCGACATCAGTGTGAAGTAAGGCTGCGAGCGGCGTGGGAGCGATGGATGACCGACTGAGACCACAGTTTCACGAAAAGTGGAAGGCAGCGCCGGGCAAGTTACGCCACAGTTCGTGGATGGATTGTAGATGCTTGGGCTAACCTGTCTGCTGGCACTGTTGTTCGAGCTTTCGCAAAAGCCGGCATCATTTCCGAGGAGCCGCCCGGCACGGAAAGTGACTCTGACAGCGAAGAAGGGAAAATTGACATGTCTGATTTAGCGCAGCTTTTTAATTCAGAAATAGAGGATGATGACTTTGATGGGTTGGATTAATACTTTGTAATAAATACATGAATAAAGCACAAACACTCTCAGTTTTGCTCCCGCTCTATTTTTAAATACGCAGTAGAGGTATTTAAACGTAGTAGAGGATATGTACCTGTATATAAAATCCGCGCCCTATAATCCGGTGCGCCTTATGTGTGTGTTAAATACAGTAATGGCACACATAACTGAGACTGCGCCTTTTAGTACGGTGCGCCTTATGGTCGTGAAAATACGGTAATAGCGCAATCAAATAAATCTTTTTATGCAGGCCAGCCTCAGGGTGCATCGCTGCTCCCCTCAGGACACTGGCTTCTGACATTTCATTGTT
>NW_015157680.1:0-1252 GCF_000732505.1 Cyprinodon variegatus
AGAATCCAAAAGAGATGTCGCAAGAATTTGACAAAAAATAAAATAAAATTACAATGGCGACTTTTTATCAAAGTAAAATATATGTATTTTTTTGTTTTTGTATTTGATATCTTAGGATTCTTTCGGTTACTTTTCTGAAAAGTTTTGCTATAAAGCGTCGAATCTGCTGCCAGGAAATGAGAAACACGCCGGCAGACAGGAAACCACGTGTTTCGCTCACATAGGAAGGAACGGGTCCAAAGAAACAGTTAGCTTTCTCTGTTTCTGCGATATAAAAGTTCCCATTTATCTATTTTGACGGTGTTTGGCGGGGCATAGGTTTTTAAACACTACCTAACCATGTCTTCATTCAGGAAAGCGCTGAAGTCCAAACAGAGGAACCACCATGAGAGATCTCAGGTAAACATCTAGCTGTTGTTTTTTTTGTTGGTAATCCAAGCGACATATGTTTGTGTTTTGATTTTCAGAGCAACGATATTATTAAGTAATGATTGCATTCTGTCAAAACAGCTCGTTTCCAGGAAAACGTTGGGTTTGTTGGAGAAGAAGAAGGACTACAAACTCCGAGCAGAGTAAGCTTCAAGTTTATTTTTATTTTTACTTTATTTAAATCATTGAATACTATACGAATTAATCTTTTTCTGTATCCCTTGTTAATGTTAAAGTGACTATCACAAGAAACAAAACACTCTTGCTGCTCTGCGAAAAAAAGCTATGGAGAAAAACCCGGATGAGTTTTACTTCAACATGATCAGCTCCAAACTAGAGGTTACAGATAATCCAGCTTCTTTTTAAGACTCATTTATAGAGATTCCTTTATACCGTTGTCAGACTGACATGTTGATGTTTTTTTTTGCTGTGGGTGGTTGCATACTGACAGGATGGAGTTCATGTGATGAAGAAAACAGAGGAAGAGGTGACAGAGGAGCAGAAGAAAGTGATGAGGACGCAGGACATCAAATATGTGGAGATGAAACGTGTAGCAGAGGCCAAGGTGTGTCAGCTGTTCCAACAGGCTGTATTACAGATACAAGTTGATAAAGTGCTTTTTTTTATTGGAAAGGTAATGTTTAATTATAGATGTAAAGCATATTTTTGCAAAAACTAAATGTTCTCAGAAAATTCAGGATATTACATGACGAGATCGACACTTAAACCTTGTGTTTAAAGGAATAGTACACCCAAAACATGATTAGCCTTCATTTTCTACTCACCCCCATGCTGAACAACACTCTGGAGTACTTTTTTGATA
>NW_015157681.1:0-1252 GCF_000732505.1 Cyprinodon variegatus
GAGAGAAAGCTTTCTAAAAAAACGACATTTAAGGGTTAACATTAGAACCCACAACCGTAAGAAGATTTATGAATGTCTGTCCTGTGGAAAAATGTTCAAAGTGAAATCTCATCTTGATACACACATGAGAATTCACACAGGTAAGAAGCCTTTTCCCTGCATAATTTGTGGCAAAATTTTGACTTTAAAAAGTGGTTTGACTAAACACATGAGAATTCACACAGGTGAGAAACCTTTTTCTTGTACCATTTGTAGCAATAAATTTACTCGAAAGGATCATTTGACTTCTCACATGAGAATTCACACAGGTGAGAAGCCTTTTTCCTGTACCGTTTGTAGCAATAAATTTACTCGAAAGGGTCATTTGACTTCTCACATGCGATTTCACTCAGGTGAGAAACCTTTTGAATGTCTGTCCTGTGGAAAATGCCTTACCTCTAAGTCTCGTCTTAATATTCACATGAGAATTCACAGTGGTGAGAAACCTTTCTCCTGCACCGTTTGTAACAAGAATTTTTTTGACAAGGGTAGTTTGACTAAACACATGACAATTCACACAGGTGAGAAACCTTTCTCCTGTACCATTTGTAACAAGAATTTTTTTGACAAGGGTAGTTTGACTAAACACATGAGAGTTCACTCAGGTGAGAAGCCTTTTGTATGTTTGTCCTGTGGAAAATGCTTCACCTCTAAGTCTCATCTGAATCGTCACATGAGAATTCACACTGGTGAGAAACCTTTCTCCTGTACCGTTTGTAACAAGAATTTTATTACCAAGAATAGTTTGATTTACCACGAGAGTTCACTCAGGTGAGAAGCCTTTTGTATGTCTGTCCTGTGGGAAATGCTTCACCTCTAAGTCTCATCTTAATACTCACATGAAAATTCACACTGGTGAGAAACCTTTTTCCTGTACCGTTTGTAACAAGAAATTTATTGACAAGAGTAGTTTGACTAAACACATGAGAGTTCACACAGGGGAGAAGCCTTATTTATGTCTGTCCTGTGGAAAACGCTTCACTCATAAATCTCATCTTGATTCACACATCAATCACATACATTTGTGACAAAGGTTTTAAAGGAGAAGGTAATTTGATTACTTAGAAGACATTTATTCAGGCATTATATGGAATGATTTTTTGTATATACATATACATATGTATATATATTAGTGCTGTCAATCGATTAAATTTTTTTAATCGCGATTAATCGCATCAATGCCTGAGTTAACTCGCGATTAATCGCATTTTAA
>NW_015157682.1:0-1251 GCF_000732505.1 Cyprinodon variegatus
GTTTTAGTGAGGTTGTGGACCATAGGTAGAAAAATGTTTTCCGATTTCAAACGACCAAATTGGAATTTATGCTGCTGTAGATCATCAGCCTGAAAGTTTGCTTTATTATGTTGTCAAAATTTGTATTCTGCAGAGACTGGTTGTAACATTTTAAGGAAATTGTGACTGTTCAATAAATGATAAGTGATTTTAATTATGAGTATTTTCATTTGAATGTGTTTTACTGGAGACATCAATGTGTGTCAAAGAACACTACTGCAACCTACTGGTTTGCAACGTCACAGTGCGGTATCGGCTGCTGAGCAAGTCCCAGTGCTATATCTGGTGTTTGTCACAAGCAGAGATTAACAGATTAATGACGGGTTTTTTCTCTGGCCATAAGTTCGATGGCAAATCCTCCCTCTTCAAGTTGGCGATCCAACGACCAACCCGTCCGTGGAGGATCAGGAATCGGAAAGGTGAAATAACTGTTTTTTTCCACTTTTACCCGATGTATTCCAACGTCCAACTGCCATGCACATGGGCATTGTCAGTTTCACTATAGCTCTGGTGAATTTCAATGGTGAAGTCCTCTTGAAATCTTCAATAATTGTTGTTGATTGCAGATGTGTCTAGTAGTTCCCATTCATTTAGCTTGTAAAGCGGGGAGAATGGAGCTAGGCAGTAGAGACTGACACGGGAGTGGATTTTCACTCCTGTCCCGTCCCACTCCCACAGAAAAAAATAGTGTCCCGTCCCGATCCCGGGCCAGAGTAGATATCTAAATCCTGTCCCATCCCACTCCTGGTGAAATTACTCCCACTCCCATCCCGCTCCCATTCAGAATGACTTCCGCTCCTGCACCACTCCCATTCTTGTTGTCTTCAATAAGATTTCACTTTTTTCAAACTTTTCGAAGTCGAGTATGCCACCACTAACTGTTAGTCCCTCCACTGTTGGTTTTTGGGTTGTGTAGTTTTTTTTTTGACTCTCATATAGTGTAGGCTTCAAGGAAAAAAAATACAAAATGGCAGCGCCAGTACTGGATTTTTTTTCTATATTTTTTTGCATCAATCCTAGTTTTTTTTTAGTTACTATTGGTTTGCTCCTGCTCCCGTCTGCTCCTGTTAATGTTTAATCCTGTACCGTCCCAATCATGGCACGGGAATCCCATGACCTGTGGGATTCCCGAAAAAATGTCTTTACTAGGCATTGACTGCCGAAAGATGGCAGGATGGAGGTGTTAGTATATTTGGGCAAAAATGGCCGCAG
>NW_015157683.1:0-1251 GCF_000732505.1 Cyprinodon variegatus
GGTCATTAACTTCCACCTACGATGACAATTTCTGCAGAGAAAACAATACATTCATTTGTTACTTCAAAGTTACTTCAAATTGTCCACTATCAGGAAGTCGGTTGTTAAAAGCCCTCTGCTGATAAAAAAAAAATGCTGCACCCAGAGTTCTGAAAAAAAAAAAAAACAGAGATCATATCTCTCCTATCTTAGCTTCTCTTCATTGGCTTCCTGGTAAATCCAGAATAGAATTTAAAATACTCCCTCTCACATTTAAAGCCTTAATTGTTAAAGCCTGGCTTTATCTCATCATTCCTTATGTTCCTAACAGGGGACTTTGCTTCCAATCTGCAGGTTTACTAGTGGTTCCTATTTCTAAAAGTAGAATGGGAGCCATCTTTTAGTTAACAGGCTCCTCTCCCGTGGAACCAATTACCAGTTTTAATCTGTAAGACAGAAACCTTGTCTACTTTTAAGACTAGACTTCTCTCTGCTTTTTTTTTTTTCACAGTAGCTTCATCTGGTCTGTTCCGGTTTGGCTGTGACACCATCCTGGAGAGGAATATCAGCTGTGCTGCTGCCACCAATGCCTTTTCTATAGAAGTTGGAGCTTGGCCTGTTTTTCAGTGTAGTCCTGTTTCTCTGACTGTGACTAACTGGATGTGCTCTCTTTCATCCTCTAACATGCTGGCTGGCTCGGAGCTTGTCTGCCTCGCTGCGTGTTTCCTGGATGGGGCCGCCTGTGGAGCTCGTTTACAGGTGCCTTTTGTATTTCTGCTTCTTTTTGTATCTTTAATTCTGTCTCCTTGAACATAAGCCAGCCTCCGCAGATGGCCACACACACTGAGCCTGATTCTGCTGGAGGTTTCTTTTTGTTAAAAGGGAGTTTTCCTTTTGCCCCACTGTCGCTACATGCATGCTTTGCCAATTGGGGAATTGGTGTTGTATAAATAAACTGAATTGAATTTAACTGAATCAAAATCGTCCTCAACTATAAGTCAACTGGTCCAGTTTTAAGGGAAATGGCATTTTACATTCCACTGCAATGCAAATATCACAGGTTAGACTTTTTTTCCTTAAGGTGATGGGATCATCCAATATGCCCCTACCATAAATATTTATCTTATCTGTTTTTGTTGTTTGTTATAGTCTTGCAAAGTCGGCTTTCATCCCAACTGGCAAGGAGGTACAGTATACAGAGTTCTTTAACTAAACAGCAGCTTCTGCATTTCTCCTCTAGATGGTATACTTCTTCAAGTCGTGTTCACTAGT
>NW_015157684.1:0-1251 GCF_000732505.1 Cyprinodon variegatus
GCAGCATCTGATTCCTGTCTGCTGCTGGAGATTAAAGCTCTGATGGAGCAGCGGGAGGAGCAATCACTGCAGCGTTATCCGTCATTAGGCCTCAGGTGAAGCAGCAGATTGATCGGTCTGCTCCAGGCTGCAGGGTTTAACCTCAGCCAGGTTCCTCTGCAGCATCAATCTCTCCCTCTCTGACCTTTGACCTCCGCTGCTGCACCAAACAGAAACGTTTAGAGGATGTCTTCATCTTTAAGTCAATTGCTTTTCATCAGCCTGTCTGTCTGAAAGCCAAAGCTCTGACAGGCAGGACGCTGAGTGAGCGACATCTGCTGGTGGCAGGAGGAACTTCAACCACTGTTAGCTTCTCTGCTAAAGGTTTTATTGCTTTAATGAGCTGCTGCCTGTTTTTATATTTAAGCTGAAAATTACATTTTGATCTAAATCAAGTTTTTAAAAGTTAGTTTTTTCCACATGATTATTTATTATGATTATTTCTTTCCTCCACTGCAGTTTAACTGTACAAAGGGGCGGGGCTAGCAGGGGGGCATGGGGGCCCAGGACCCCCCTGTTTTCTGTAAACATTTATTTTCTGAAAAGGTTTGTTAGTTTTCTGTGAGCGGAGAAAAATCCCTGAAGAATATCTGATTAAAAAAATGAGGAAATATTGATGTTAAAATGTCTCTAAATAGACGAACGTCTGCAGGACAACAAACTATTTCTGTTCTATTGTTTCCACCAGAGTCTAGCTGTTCTGGTTCTGGACTGAAGATGCATTCAGGCTGAGCGGCGACTTCCTTCAGCACTGCGGGGGCCGAGGGGCCACATCATCAGACAGGAGCTTCAGCTGCGTGAAGCTGACTGGTGGAGTTAAAATGGTCATTTGTAAAAATGAAAACAATAAACAAATAAAGAATAATAATAATGTTGTTTCAGAGATTATTGATCACCCAGAGGTCAACCATCCCCCATTAAGCTCCTACTTTTTCAGAGCTGCTTCATTTCTGCAGGTGAAACTATCGCTTGTGCTGATTTGGTTTTTCAGATACAATTATTTTTAATTACGGCTTATGACATCATCGCAGCAGATGTTAGTGCTGCGCTCGTTTCCTGATATAAACTTATTTTATAACATCAGACTTCATTCCAGAATATAACAGCAGGCATGTTGACCTTATTTAGTGGAATGATTGTTTAATGTTTAGTTAATCTCCAGCCTCGGAGCTCGTCTGCCTGGCTGTGTGTTTCCTGGACGGGGCCGCCTGT
>NW_015157685.1:0-1251 GCF_000732505.1 Cyprinodon variegatus
AAGAAAATAGCCAGTGGATCAACTTCTCCCCACTTTCTAAAAGTCAGGAGAAAAAATTTGCTCTTGCTAAATTACTTAATTAAGCCCAACAAAACAATAGACTAATTGAACTTTATCAATCTCACATTGGAGAAATGTACCTCTGCATTTAACCCATCCCCTTGGGGAGCAGTGGGCTGCCACAGTGTGGCGCCAAGGAAGCAGTGTGGGGTTAAGGGTCTTTGCTCAGGAACCCAGAGTGCAAGCTGTGGGAGTGGGGCTTGAATTCAGAACTTCAGGATTGTAAGCTCATACCCTAAACACAAGGCCACCACTCCCCCTCTTTTCTATATAAAACTGATACCTGCCTGAACTCTGGCCTACTTCTGGAACACTTTTTCTCCTTTCCCTACCGCCTCACCCTGTTTATGTTGGGATCTGGAGTTTTGCCCACCTTCCTCCAGCAGATGGCGCCCTGGATCTCCTGGAGCTAAAGCCACCGCCACACCTGCGGCTGATCAGCTCATCAGAAGGAGCAGCATTTAAGCAGCGTCAGAACCTCTCTTCAGTGCCAGAGTGTTGCGTAGTTATGGTTAGCTAACCTGAGCCAACCAGCCTGCCTGATTCTCTGTCCCCCAGAAAATCTGATCTGACTCTAATCAGTTTTCTGTCTTCTCCTTTTCTAGAAACATTCAGACCCAGACCTGGATCTCTGGAAGAGTCCCTCTGAAAGCAGCCTGCCTGCCTGCTCTCAGTATCAGAACTGAAGAACCTTCTAATGAACCTGCGATCCAGAGGCTTCCAGGAAGAAGCTCTGTGCCCCTCGAGTCTGAAGTAGAGAACTGACACTGCCAAGCCATCTGACCACAGATCAAACTCCAGACCAACTCGGTTCCCCCTCTCAACCAAGTCAGTCCGAAAACTCAGAACCAGGTACAGAATCTAGCCTCTCCGTCAAACTTCAAGTCCCTGTCCATCTGTCTAACATAACTATCCGTCTCTGCAGATCTCCGTGTGTGACCAGTCCTCGGGCCTGTAGCCTCGTTCCAGTTACTTCTGTGTTTACTGACTTTAACTCTGAACAAACCATCTTCTTTTACAGCATCCAAAATAAACTGTTAAAACTTTCCTGGTAGTGTTCTGCATGTGGGTTAGACACCTGAGCCCAGACATGACAGTTTAGGCTGTGCTTTGGATACTTTTCATGGGGAATCTGATATCAGCTCTTACTTTAATTTGTTAATGTCACCCATTTGTTTTCCATATAGGTTT
>NW_015157686.1:0-1251 GCF_000732505.1 Cyprinodon variegatus
GCTGCAGACGGGCTAACGTTAGCCCTAGCTGCTGCAGACGGGCTAACGTTAGCACTGGCTGCCGCTAGCCTCTGAGCTCCGCTGGTTGCCGCGGTCCTCTCAACTTCGGAAATAGTTTTTTAAATGACGCATTAAATCGTTAAATGGACCATATATTCACACTTTTAGCTATAATATTCTTGCCTCAAATGACCTTCAAATGTACTTTTATTGAACAAGAGCAACAGAAAAGAGAATTTTAACTTTCATCGCTCCATGGAAAGCTGCTGCTGCCGCAGTGCTTGCTGCTGTTCTGTTTTCTCTAGGGTCGCGCAGCTTTGTCGTCACGCCCTCAAAACCCCGCCCACTTTGCATCCAGAAATTCAAAACACATCTCTGCGTCATGATTGGCCCGCCAGTTCTAGGGCCTGGAGCATTGATCGAGGCTAGAACACTCACAGGCAAGAATGGTTTTGGCCGCTTGCGAGGGGGGGTTCTATTTTGCATTACTCAGGTAATGAGGTCACATTCAAAGTCATGTGAAAATATAAACCCTTAGGGTAGCTATTATCTTTGACTTGAAGTAGATATTTACTGCGAAACTAATAATTTCAGTTGATTCTTTTTTCCATGATAAAAGATTTTTATTTCCAGCTAAATTGAACTTATCAGTTTTAAACCACAATTCATTTTTTTAAGTTAGAACATTTCACTTCTTTCAGTGTGGATATAAAGGAAAGTTCCACCTTTAAATGTTAACAGAATTTATTCCCAATTCCTAACAGCAAAGGCATCCATGTTTTCATAATACTGCCAAAGCTGTCCAGCAGATGGCGCCCCAACAAGCCCCTAATGATCTGTCTGTCTGTGCTGTTCACATGTGAGCACTCTATCTGTGGAGCGCATCGAGGACAAACCCAGGAGTGCTGTCTCTGTCCAGCTGGCCTGCAGTGACAAGGCACCAAGCTAAAAAAATAAAATAAAAATAAAGAGGAAGAAATATTGTCTACCGATAAAAATATCAGCTAGAGTGTCAGAGGACAGGTACACACATGGAGCAGCAAATCATTCAGTCTGACTTATTTCCAGCTCTGCAACTAACGACTATTTTGCAAATCGATTAATCTGTTGATTATTTTTTTTTCAAATAATCAATTAATAATCGGATAGCAAAAGGTTCCTTAAAGAAAACTTTTAACGAAATTCAATCAGGTGAAACTAAAACTTTATTATCTTAAATGCATAACGTTTACATATTTCTTTTACACACTG
>NW_015157687.1:0-1251 GCF_000732505.1 Cyprinodon variegatus
TCTGCCCAAAGCAGCTGTGGCTACAGTGTAGATTACCACAACCAGCGTGTGAATTACTGAATGTAGTGCTAAGAGCTTTGGGATCCCTGGACTTGATAAGGTGCTGTGAAAGTACACACCATTTACCATTTAGTAATGACATGCTATATGCTTTAGAATTATTAATAATAATAGTAAATAAAAAATAAAGTCATTGAAATGTGTTCAATGTAAAATGATTATAAGGTATTTTAGATCTTCAGCCCTACATTGAACTGATCAATAGGCAGTATTTTCTTATTTCTCCTTTTTTCACTTATTGAGAGAAAACAGTTTGTTTTAAACGCCTATTCAGTTCTGTTCATTGATTTCATTTATATAGCGCCATTTCACAGCACATTTCACCTGAAGGCACTTTACAGAGACAACTCAATCAGATCATATCGTCAGATTGAAAAAAAGAAAATATTGTTTTTTTCATCTACGGAAAACCAGCTGATAGCATCGAGTCATTGACTTTGCAGGATTTGCTCCTCCTGGCTGAACATGTGGGGAGGGTAGATATTCACTTGCATTGTGTGATTGATTCTGCAGCAATCCCTCACACTGAGCATGCCTGCAGCAACAGTGGAGAGGAGAAACATTCAGCAGAACCAGGCTCTGTTTCAGCAAGAAAGGGAACTTAGAATCACTGATCCAAAAATACTTTGTATGTTAGAAAAGGTCATGGGAAACTGGCTCCATTGGTGTCTCAGTTTAGGAAAGATACAGTTCAGCACATGAGGTCTGAGTCATCCTCATGTCAAAGGGCTTAAAGAGAGAACATATAGTTGGTCACAGTAAAATCTGATGAATCGTTTTCAAAAGCGGGTGCCAGAAAAACGCTGGTTTCATGTTTCCAGCCACATCTTTTTGTCAAACAATGAAGCTGTAGCTCAACCTCTGTAATCAGTCTGTGCATGCCCAGTGTTTTTCTTAGTGGTTTGAGTGTGTTCTGTGTCAGCGCCACCAAACGGCCCAGCATATGTACTACAGCGTCTTCATTGGTGCTGTATACAGTTATATGGGCGTAACAATTTCTAAGCAATTCATGAAAATATAATGTGTTTGTCTTTGTTTGGAAAAGGCCTAAAAGCTAATTTGCACTCTTCTGTTCAACAACGTTAACAATCTTGGTTTAAAAACACAAACAAAATGAAAATAACATCAACAAAGTCTGATAAGAAGACATGGAATGGTTAAACTGGAAATACATTCATTTCTGTTTTTTGT
>NW_015157688.1:0-1251 GCF_000732505.1 Cyprinodon variegatus
CTGTTTCCTAACTTTATGTTTTAGGGTTTTTTAAGTTAAAAGGTTTTATCTTGGCTCTGTTGATCCGCTAGTAGGCTGAGGATCATCCCACCTACCAGACTTAAAAAGGTTCTTAAATCCTTCTTCTTTATGCTGGTGATGATTCTCAGTCATCCAGGTCATAGTTATTCCAAAAATGTAAAAAAAAACAATCTACTGGACTTTGGTTCAAACTTTAAGACGTTTCTTTTCCCATCCAGGAAGCTTTTTTAATTCAAAATGTCAGAAATGTCGTTCAGTTCAAGGCTTTATAAAGTAGCACAACAGCTACATCTACACCTTATAGACAAAGGACATTCTTTAGAGGACCAGAATGTTCACATTTGGACAAAGAAGACAGGGGTTTGTCAGGAGGGGCGTGAAGGAAGCCATCTATGAGTGTCTGACGTCATACACATTCCGCTTCGTTTTTAAAACATATAAATATAAAAAAATATAACGGCGGATGTCTGGGGGACAGTGATTGGCCTACATGTTACTGTATGAATGCTGGTGTACCATAAAGAATAAATGATGAACAGTTTAGTTTGTTCCTTCAAGTAGAACATGATGTAATAACGTAAAATCAAGGGCCCAATGTAAAAAAAACCCAGGTTCCCCTTTAATATAAAACAAAGGTCTAAATAAGTGGTCCTCCTAATTGTCAATCATTCTGGTGATCTGTTTATGTAAGGCCGTTGTCGCTACCCGATCCGTCCCGGAAGCACAATCCGTCCTGCGCATGTGCAAACAGAATAATTTTCGCGTAGGCAATACTTTGTTTTTCTCACTTATTTATTCTTTTGTCTTTTTCCGGCGGGGGGTTCCTTTTTGTATATGAGTAAATATTGCATATTCTAAAAACAAAAATAAGTAATACACTTAAATACCATTTCGAACGTTCCTATGACTTCTTTTAGCATGTCGGATGATGATGTCACGCAGTACAATGGAGAGAAAGTAAAACTTATACATTTCTTCCAGAAAAGTCGTAAATATTTTTTATACAATGTAGTTAAGCATGCTTTAATGTTTTAAATATATAAATAATTAGTTTCAGTATTAAATTACATTTGATATTACATTAGATATTACATTTTTTTTCCCAGCCATCCGGATCTTATTCTCTTTGCGCATCCGCAGGAAATAATCGGATTGAAGGCCTGATCAGATCAAAAATGTTTCATGTAAACATGTCAGACTGAAGATTCTAATCCGATTCGGTCCGATCGG
>NW_015157689.1:0-1250 GCF_000732505.1 Cyprinodon variegatus
AATTTAGGTGTACAAGCTGACATATAACTAACTAGCCTGCATAAGATAACGAAAAAAACCCACACAGATTTTAAGGCATGATTTTTTTTTTTAAATAGAAATTTTCTAACTTTTGGGACAATATGGTCTGATAAAGAATAGATTTATTTACATGTTTAAGCCAGAATTATTTGAAACTTAAATATGCCTTACCTACGACTTTAAGGTTCAGGTTGTCCATTTAGGGAATTTTCAAGAATGACTTTTATTCATAATCATTGTGGAAAATATGTTTCCTGCACACAAACAGTTTTTCCATGTGAAAATAAAACCACTCCTCCCTATCTGACCATTTTCTCCATGCTTACTCACCTTACAACCACATTTTAAAGGCCCCAAAAAATACGGACAGTTCTGACAGAAAGAGTGGTCCAGCCTAGAACTAGAGAGATGTACCCAATAATGTAATTGGGTGAGTGTATTTTCATCCAATTTCTTTTCCTTTTTTGTTTTGGGCCACAAGAGGGCACCTATAAAAGGCATTCAAGCATAAACCTGACATATTAACATCCATTCTGTTCATATGCAATGAATATATCAACACACATATGGAAAATATGTAGCAACCCGAGCATTCTGCATTCTGTTTCACAGATTCCGGCTTTTCATGGTTTTTGGATCTCTCAAAAACAATATTCTCTCTGGAAAATGAGGGAATATTGTTAGGGATTTCATTTCAAAAACAAGAAGGAAAAAAAAGCAAGAAAAATCAACAGCAATTAAAATTTTAATTAGTTAGTAAGTAAAACAACAAGATAAAAGGCCAACAAATAAACCCCTGAGACAATACGGAATAATTGATTAAAACTAGAACACAACCTTTTATTTGAGGAGGTTTGAAGTTTGAATAATACTTAAGTTCTTTTTTAATTTTTGTTCCCAGCCCGCAGGATTTCACTGGAATTCATTTCCCACAAGCGGGAGCAAGTTGCCATGGCATACATTTCTGGTAAACCCTCATTTGCATTTACAGCGACGCCATGTGGAGTCCTGAGAGCGAGACTGATAAACTTTTTGCTCCCAGTCTCCCTTCTGGTTCAAAGGTATCCCTCTGGGATCTTTCAGCAGGTTTATCATTTTCTGCAGAGCTAAGAGAAACCCAACTGTTGATGCGACACCAGTTGAGCTGATTATAGGGCAAACAGGAGCGTTATGAGAGCGAGCAGACGGGCACTGGGAGCCTGAGAGAGCAGAGGGGGTGTGTGCATTGG
>NW_015157690.1:0-1250 GCF_000732505.1 Cyprinodon variegatus
TTTACATTCATTTATCCACCATGGTACCATTTTCTTATCATTTTTACACCCTGTTTTCTTTATAGAATGGTCGGATGCTTCCATAATTATCTTACAAATTTTTATGTTTACATCATTTATATCCATTCTCATATCTACTTTTTCCAAGTTTATTTGATTCAAGAATCTAAATTTTTATCCAGTCTGCTTTATTAAAAAGCTTACAGCAACAGGTATCCCCAGGCGGTCTCCCATTCAAGTACGAAAGAGGCCCGACCCTGATTAGCTTCCAAGATCAGACCAGATCAGGCGTGTTCAGGACGGTATGGCCGTAAGCCTCCTTCTCAAATTCTTCTGATCCAACTAATTTAAACTCCAGGCAGCCGATCAGAGAAGCGGAACTGCAGGCCCCACTAACTCATAACAGATCAAAGTGCTGAGAACCGATCTGATGTTTCTTTTACTGGTGGATTTTATTTATCCTGCAGCATTCGCTGTCAGTGTTTACTTCTGTAATAATTTCAAATCAATTCTATTTATCTAAAGCCAAAATCAGAGAAAAATACACAACAGTGTCAGGAACAGGTAGAACTGATATGTAATGCTGAAATCTGTGTTGTACCTGCAATACTTTATTCCTCCACCAGATGGCACTCACATGGGAGCTGAACCACAGAAACCTTTTCTGGACAAACCATTCAATATAAAGATGTGGCTTATTACCCTGTTAGCCTGTCGCTCCCATTTAATGTAGTTTGCTGAGTAATTATTTGATCACAGGAATGGAGGATTACTGATGTTCACTGTTTGGCTCTTCTGGCTACTAGTTCAAGATGTTTAAGCCTCATTATGTCACTAAAATAAGGTTTGGCAGCTAAAACTCTAAATGTTTCAGGTTATAGTTAAAGAATCAGCCTGGTTTCTGCCCTGGTGTTAAACTGTGGCTGTTGGGGATTATGTGGAGCTTTAGCCACTAAGCAAAGGAGAAATCGATGCCAGAGACGCATAAATCACTCTGAATGATGTGTCCTCCTCACTTCTGAGATGATGGTTACGCTGCTGCAAGATACTGTGACATATATCCCCACAAGCTTACCTTTCTGAACATCCATGGATGTATCTCTGCTGTTAGTAAATTAAACAATTTGTTCATGAAATTAAAATTTTGAAATTTTTTTTTTTTTGCATAAGGTTTGCGTTCAATTTCAGCAGCTGTTACCACTTTTCTTCATGGCAGCAGCCAATTAATCCTTTAGATGGTGGCAGTCAGT
>NW_015157691.1:0-1250 GCF_000732505.1 Cyprinodon variegatus
TGAGGTTCTAAGTTTGAGCCCCACTCTTGACTGTCACAGTCTAAGCAAAGACTCTTGGCCCCACATCGCTCCCTGGGCGCTGCACAATGGCAGTCAACTGCAAGGGAATGGGTAAATCCAGAGGGGATGGGTTAAATGCAGAGTTCATTTTGTTGCTCTGTACATGTGAGAGTGCAATGACAATAAAATGCTGGGGGGAAAAAAACAATATTAAAACTGAGAACAAATTTCCTTTCTCTGAATCATCCTGGAAAACCAAACCCTTTTTCTGTCAGGAATCCAGTTTGTGTGGTCTGTTTTTGTGTTTCTTTTTCTCCCCGTCCTCATTGGGCCTCCCTGCACACCTGCAGCTCGTTGCCTCATTACCTAAAGGACTCTTGAGCTGCTGACTGCCACTACCTCGTCACAAGAGTGTTTGCCAATTTGGGGTACTCTAGCCATGCTTAGTTTAGCAGAGTCTAACCAGAGTTTTTGTTTTGCCAGTTTTGAGTTCTCTAGCCAAGCTGAGTTTTGCTGAGTCAAACTGAGCTTTTGTCTACCTGAGTTTTTAACCTTGCTGTTTTTGTCTTTGCCTCTCGACAGGAAGTCATCCTGCAAACTGGATGTTTTGGACCTTCTCCCCCATGGAAGGATTGTCTGCGCACCAAACTGAGCTGAGGATTCAAGTTTGTAGTTTGGATCAACTTTTTCCCTCAAAGATTGTTTTGGGCTTCTCTCTGAGCAGGGGATTCATCTCCACTATAACCCGTTCAAGTACTGCAGGAAAACAAAGCGGCAGTCAGCTTCTCCGTTCACCAAGGAACAACCGCAATCTGGGTAAACCCTGTCCGCCCTCCAATAAACGAGACATTCACTGGAACAACCCACACCGACTGGATTCAATAAGAGACACCTTTTTCTGGAAACATGAGTCTTCAACCTAATTCCTCTTATTCAAGTCTAAGACACTAATTTCCTACTGAGCCTGAACTAACCGCAGTATCTTCCCCTTCACTTTCCAGTTCCGGTTCGACAGTGTTCAGAGCAGCACTGGACTCATCTCAATCGCTCTAAATAAAAACCTGTTAAACTTTTCCCTGGTCTCTCTGTTTGGTCTCCTGCATGTGGGTCACAGCTCTAGATAAAATCATGACATTTTCTCTGTAATTCATCACATCCACTGTTTTCTCTTGCAGGGCCACTGCTCAGTTCTATCTGTTTGCTCTCCAATAATCAAAACAGTCACCAGGTCTTACCAGTCACTGGATTCC
>NW_015157692.1:0-1250 GCF_000732505.1 Cyprinodon variegatus
AAAAAAACGTGAAGGATTAAAAAAAGTGTGACAGTGATATCACTTGTAAGTGCTTTTGTTGAAGAAAAGCCGCTGTAGCCGTTTCGGCAGACACCATTCTTTATTCATATCAAAGAAAAGCTCAATTCCCTTTCAGCTCCGTCTGTCCATTTACGCACGACAAAAACACTTCACTGAAACTCGTGTGCATAATGCTCGTAATTTTGCATGTTTTTCTTTTTTTTCCCCCAGGTTGCCTTTGATAAGAGCTCAGCTATTCGCCTTGTTCAGCGGGCAATCAGTGTATCCTCTGTTTACTTTTCAATAGTGCTCAATTCCATCATTATGAGACAGCGATGACTCCATTATCGGTGATGTGTGATTGGGCCTTTTCATCAGCTCTTGGCCACACACTGTGCAAACTGTAGCTGCGCTTCTCCCACCATCAATAGGTGTGATTTGATAATAAAACAAGGTGATGGGGAAACATACTTGTGCTTTTTTTTCCCTCTCTCTTTTGAGCATTTAAATACTCTTAGATTAACCAGAGATTTCTGACGGCTAAAAAATAATAAACTCAAAAGAGAAGCTCTTCATCTTTTTAACATCTCTCAGTTTGGATGCTTTTGGTTCTAAGGCATTGATACAAACTGGTCAATCAGTTTCCTCCTAATAAATAAAAGAAAACTTTTCACCACTTGGTTTCGAGGCTCACTTTCCATCTTCTCTGCATTTATTGGAAAGTCTCAAACCTACTAAATAATCCTCTTCAGGCACACTCTGCCCAATTCCTCAAACCAGAAACAGATAAGACTCTGTTGGAGGAGACTTCCTGAACTGGACAAAAACTCCACTGTCTTAATCTGCAATGTGACTCACAAACATTTTCTAAAGCAGTCCTGAACATTCAGATAAATCAGATAATTCATCTTTACCTTCAAAGCAAATAAATATTGAAGGAATGGTTTAGACGCACAAGCCAAGGCATGATAGTTCTCTAAATTTACACTGAAATAAATCACTGATATCAAGAGACTAAAATAATTTTATTGACCAAAAAAAATACATTTTCTGGTTTATACCCAGTTCCACCTCTGTGTTTGTAGGGTTCATTAAATCATTATTAGTCAATGAAACGAAAAGAAACTGTTGAAAAACATGCAAGCATTTAACTCTCTTGGGATGGATGGATGGATGGATGGATGGATGGATGGATGGATGGATGGATGGATGGATGGATGGATGGATGGATGGATGGATGGATGGATGGA
>NW_015157693.1:0-1250 GCF_000732505.1 Cyprinodon variegatus
AGTGCTTGGAAAAAATCTTTCATTCCTTTAGAGACAGCATGAAAAGTCAGCTGAGTACAAAACATAGAGAGGAAAACAAGAAGAAAAGGGACAAGAAGAGGCCCAAATTTCCTAAATATGCTGTTTTGGTTTTGTGTTCATGAAACTTAGTCAACATCAGAGCATTTTTTTTATTTTGTTTTATACCTATAAAGTTAAAAGACGAAGAAGCACTTTCCATTTAACATCTTTTTCCCCTGGTTATTCATATTATTAGGTATATTCAGTATCAACTTGATATTTATTCATGTAAATCAATATATTTGTCAACCAATATTTACTTGTTTAAATTTTTACCATTTTTATTTATTAATTAGTTTTTGTATCTTTGTCTTCAAACAAATTTTGATTTTACTTTATTGGTGAAATTAATATTCATTTCATTCCCAGCGTCACAATTTTTCCCTTTAGACGAATTCTTGCCACCGATCCTCGTTAAAGCCTGCAGCCAATCAACTCTCGGTGCTGCGTAACCACAGCAACCACATAATCAATCTGCGGGTGACGTTATTGCTGCTTCCTGCTTCAACCTGAGTGATTCTCACCTCTGCAGCGGCGGGCTGACCTCTGACCTCCGGAGGCCTCTGCAACAACAGCCGCATTCCCGAGTAACGGCTCGGCTCACGCATGTAAATGACTGCTGACACACGCTGAGGCTAATCGATGGTCCCATCGACAGCGCTGATTGTCTCAGCAGCTGCAGCTTATTTCACATGTAAAAACCTGATTTAACAGACTAACTGGGAAGATTTCCTCCAGTTTTTAATGCAAAAAGCAGCGGTTTGTGTCGCGTGTTGCTGCTTGTTCCCTTTTAATCTGACTGGTGGTTTAAAGATTTAAAAAAATCCAGTGTTTATGATACAAAATTAGAACAATAAAGCCTGATAAAAGTGCAAACTTCCAGATTCTGCATCAATATTTTGCACTTTTGAAAGTCAGCTGCAAACCAGGATATAAAAAATTTCTCATTCTATGGTGATGAAAGCGCATCAGAGCCGTTAGAGGCGTTAGTAGAGCGAAGAAGGTCATTCTGTAAAGATTATAGCAAATAAAAGTGTTGTTTTTTTATTCTGTTGTGATAAAGTTGTTGAATTGTTTTTCTTTTTTGGAGGAATTCACCTGTTTTCTTCACATTTTTTCATTAGCTAAACACTCTATATTGTCTTTAATAGAATAAAACACAATAAAAGGAACAAAAACCGGTTCATTAA
>NW_015157694.1:0-1250 GCF_000732505.1 Cyprinodon variegatus
CTATCTATCTATCTATCTATCTATCTATCTATCTATCTATCTATCTATCTATCTATCTATCTATCTATCTATCTATCTATCTATCTATCATTTATGTATCTATTTAAGAATTATTATATAATCCAACAAATAAAAAAAATTTTCAGCAAAATATTTCAGACCCAGTGTGATAAATGTTCGTTTGATCTTAAGGTTTTAGGTTGTTTATAAAATAAAACCCCTCAAAAATAAAAATAAAACCGGTACCTGATATAAATAATTACTACACAAACAAGTCGATTTATTTTATTTCCATGAAATAATGTTTGACTCGTGATCATTTCATAAATCACTGAATATTTTCAACAATAATTCCTCATTAATTAATTTTATAAACAAATAATTTAACCAGACTTTACTTTTATAGAACCACTCGGTCACATTTTAATCGAAGAAGCTTTCCAGGAAAATAAAGGAACAATTTTAAAGAGAATTTCATGAAAATAATAAATAATGTTTAATTATAGAGAAAATAAACATGAAAGCAATGAAGAAATGTAAACAGTTTTATGTATATATCCATAACACACACACACACACACACACATATATATATATTATATTTTTGTGGTTTACTCTTTCAGTATTAAAATGTTTTTTTCCTGCTGCAGTTTTTTTATTCACATTAAATCGTTAACTTAAACTTTTTAGTTTAAACGGCTCAGAAAATGGATTTTCGGCGTCCGTTCTTTGAATATTTTCTTGCTTCATAATCTGGGATTATGAGGACCACCTGCTCTTTCAAAATCTCTAAAAGATGCTAAAGATTTCCTGAAAAGATATTTTAATTTGTGACAGAAAGGTGTAAGAACCTGAGTTGTTGGCTGAGCAGCGGGATATATCGGGAACCGTCGTTTATTGTTCACATCCTGCCAGTTTTTACTCACCGGTTGTCTTGATCAGATAACCTGTTGTTGTCTCAATCTTTTGTTCTTTTGAGAAACGGGTCATTACCTGATCGTAATTGTACAGTGAATTGCCCCCTCAGAGGTCATGTGACTCCAAACACAAAGGGGGCCAGTCTTTCCAGCTTCATCTCGCTTATCTAACTGTGTTCAGGAGAACAAATTGTTTCTTAAGAAAACTCTTTCTGTTGATAGTGTGAAGATAAGATGAGGGGCTGATCAAACACCCCCCCCCCCCCCCTCATCTATTGGCTGCCACAGGAGGCTGTGCCTCACAGAGCCTGACTGGTTTGACCCTCCAGGTCC
>NW_015157695.1:0-1250 GCF_000732505.1 Cyprinodon variegatus
TTTTTTACTTACTTCTAGATCGTTTTTCCAGTGTATTTGTATGATCAATGTGCTAAAATTGCCTGAATACTATGAACCTATTTTCCCATTGCAAATATACTGAAAATGAAATGTTTTTGGAAATTTGGGGTTTTCCTTTCTTAAAAAAAAATTGTTAAAATAGTCCCTGGTCTAGAAACTCCCTGGTCACAAGATTGCAGTTTAATCTTGCTAACAAACACCAGCCTGATTTTAAAAACCCTGAAGGTTAATAAATAAATGAAAAATATATAGTTGAGCACAGTGTGACATTTTTAACTGGGTCATCTTAGCTCTCCTAATATGTTGACACGGTTTTCACTTAAATCAGTTTCTGATTTTTTTTGTGCAGTCTGCAGTCAGACTAAAGCGACTCAAACTGATATATGCATCTGCAGTGTTTTGTCAGTAACATCTCTGAGTGCTGAGATCAATGAAGCGCTTTGTGTTCCAAGGGGAAGTTACAAAGTTGATGTGCTGAGTCAGAGCTGCCATCATGATAAAAGAGTCTTTGCATGCCTTGTAGAGAACAAGCCAACGGGCAGCAGACTGGCCTGACCTGACTATTTACACCACGAGTCATTCCACCTTTTGCACACGTACCAACCAACAGCAGAGTGATTTCTGGTAAAGAGTGGGATGGGAACATTATGTTTCGCTTAGCAACCTCTGTGCGAGAAAACAAGCTCATTTAGAGAACTGAGAATCTGTTTGAGAGGCCTATTTTTGATAGGTGAGTTTATTTTCAGTTAGCTAGATAGAGAAAATGTTCCTTCCGCTTGAATGCATACCTTCTTTCATTTTCAACTAATCTCAAAGGTCACAGGAAAGATGGAGGACAGCAGTGGGACAAAACTGATATTATGCTCCATAAAATTTCAAAATTCCCCAGAAAGGTATTGATATTCAAAGAAAATGTCATAGTGAAGCTGTACTTAATGAAAACGTTTTGTAATTCATTTGTAATTCAACTTTTTCAAACTAATTTCAGAATTTGGGTCCAGAGATTAAAAGCACAGAGACGCTTGGTGCTGGGAACAAAAAAGGTAGAGGTCTCTAAGGACAGTAAAGATTTATAGGGTTCATATTTGTCCAGCATCTTCAAGAGGTCCAAGCTTACTCAGTGCTTTAAAGAGCCAGTTGCTTAAAGGAATAGTACACCCAAAACATGATTAGCCTTCATTTTCTACTCACCCCCATGCTGAACAACACTCTGGAGTACTTTTTTGATA
>NW_015157696.1:0-1249 GCF_000732505.1 Cyprinodon variegatus
TACTCCATTTAAAGATTAATCGATTACAAAATTAATTCATGATTATTTCAATAATCGATAAATCCGAGTAATTGTTTCAGCCCTAGTTTTAATGACATATACTACATATATTGTTAATCTGGGAAACTGCAAACTACTTTGTCATCTTTATTAAGAACGGACCTTTTACCTGAAGCTGTTCAATTATATAAACTTTTAAAAATAACCAACTTCCTGCTTTCTTATCGAATAAACATTTTAAAGCTACTCAAAGCTTTTTTATATGAAAAATTCATTCTAATTATTATAAATTGAAAGTATTTTTTTTATTATGTGTTTGTGTAATCATTTGATCAGGAAAACTGACGTATTCTTTTTATTTTTTAGGGCTTTGTTTCTGCTTAGTAAAGGAATGGTAAGTTTTCTTTTTTTACTCTTTCATCAGCTGTTTTCTGCGCCTCGTATCATTTATTTAAACATATAGAATGAGTGTGTGTGAATTGCTTCGAGGAATTATGGTCTATAGTTTGACATATTTAAGCTGTTTGTTCTGACCGGGAAATAATTTGTGACTCTCCAGTTGCTGCTGATGGAGAGGAAGCTGGGCGAGGTGCATCCTCTTCTCAGTCTGTGCGGGACCATAGTTGAAAACTGGCAGGGAAACCCCATCCAAAAGGAGTCGCTGAGAGTCTTCTTCCTAGTACTACAAGTCACACACTACCTGGATGCTGGACAGGTAGGGCATCCAGCCTGGAAGGGCTGGAAGAGAAGTTTGGTTGGCAAAGATATTTCCAGCATTTCTGGAGCTATCTGGGGATGAAAGCGTCCAATTAGAAAAAAGCAGCTCCATTGTTTGGGTTTTCCTCAGGTAAAAAGCGTGAAGCCGTGTCTGAAACAGCTGCAGCAGTGCATTCAGACCATCTCTACACTCCAAGATGACGAGATTCTTCCCACCAACCCCGCTGACCTCTTCCACTGGCTGCCCAAGGAGCACATGTGTGTTCTCGTATATTTGGTAATGCTCATTTTTTTATTCTTCCATATTTACACAAAGCTTCTATAAATCTAAAACCCTGGTTTTACAGCTTTTGACTCATACTAAAACCTCCAACATTACACCAGTTAGGCTAACAGATTATATGCCTAGTATTATTCAGAGGACAACTAAGCTAAAAAATAATAACTGTTGTTACACTTTAGTGAAAGAACCTCGTTACAAACAGTGGTGGACGAAGTACTCAACTGTAGTACTTGAGTGAAAGTCTTGATA
>NW_015157697.1:0-1249 GCF_000732505.1 Cyprinodon variegatus
ACTCAAATACAGCATTATTGTCTTGTGAATCAATCCTGGGTCAATATTTATTCCAGGCTAAGAAGATTTTATGTGGCTGCAAACCCTCGTAGTTTTATCAGAGAGAAAAATAACCGCAGCTTTTAAAACAGAACCAAACCAGATAATGAGTTTAATCATAGGTTTTCTAAATGTTACAGTTTGCTGGTTTACCTTCCTCTGTAGGTTAGCTTCACTGATGAAACACTGTTGTTAGCAGGTCGGTTAGCAACCTTCAAAAGCTAAAGCAAAGGAAGATTCATTAGGGTTTTTATTCGCCGTCCCGCTTCCTAAAACTGATGAAAATGAAACATAAAGTAGAACATTAATCCCTAAACAGCGCTACAAAAGTCTTACATTAGTTTTTTTCTTCTGGCTGCTCTACAGCATCACAGCAACCGCCATATTTTTCACTTCCACCAATCAGAGTACAGCAACGGGAGCCGTGAAGAGACACTCTTCTCGACAGAGAAAACTCGCTTCGTAAATAGATTACTGCTGTGGAGATACATCGCCCTTAATTTCACACATTGTTTTTATGCTACAACTAGAAACTCGAATGCATTTTATCAGGATTTTGTTGGAATATGTGAAACTGAATGACATTGAAACATGCTTTTCAAAATTGTTTATCAAAAAAGAAATATGACAAAAAAAAGTGTAAATTGTGCTGGCATGGCTGTGGGTCAGAAGGCACACTGCTGCATACGCTTTGGAATGGCCCTCCTGTCCAGACATTCTGGAGGAATATAACTCACACATTTTCTCATATACTAGATATGGAAATATCACTTTGCCCCCTGGATTGTCTACATTGAATAAAGACTAAAGACTCTACATCAAAGAATGTGGACTATATCATATCACTGGGCTTTTTAGCAGCCAAAAGTATAATATTGCTGAACTGGAAGGAAAGGAACTATAATTATTTTGATGTACAGAATTGTAGCAAAGACTTTTTGGAATTGGTTGCTATGGAACAGGCCGCCATAATCCTAGATAATCAACCAGATTCCAGATTGTCTGGACCTTGGCCCACACTGAAAAATGTATTTACAAAAACATACATAATAACCACCTGTTACTGTTTTGATGGGTGACCTCTCTACCTCGTGTATTATGGCAAACTCTGTATCCCCCTTGGATAAATGTGGATGTGTGTGTATATATATATATATACACATATATATACATATATATGTATATATATGTATATATATATATATATATA
>NW_015157698.1:0-1249 GCF_000732505.1 Cyprinodon variegatus
GTTAATGCATAGGTTTTTATGAAGTGGGCTATGGCAGGCTTATTTTACATTTATTAAAAGCAATTTCCCCTCTGTTGTTCTATTTGTAGATCACAAAATTAGATTCTTCCTGACCAAAATAACACTCCTTGACCTAACTGTAATAATATATTTTCTAAATTACTATTTTTGTAGCAGAAACTGAATTTTGGAAAGTAAAAAAAAGAAAAAAAAACTATACTAGCAAGAATTAAGTTGTATATATCTTGGCTGTTCTGACATTTATCAGCTTGACTGAAAATGTATTTATGATATCTGAAATACATTTCTTCAAAGTTAAAATATTACAAATGCTGGCCTGTAATATTAGGAATATGGAGATCTAAAATGAATTTCTAGACGTCCAGAATTTTTATTCTAGATGTGGAGAATGTTGTTTTTTTAAAATGGTCATTTAGACAACGAAAAAAGTATTTTTGCAGATATCTGGAATACATATTCAGTAAAACTACTAGTACATATCAAAACGGCTTGCCAGAGATGTTGTTACCATGAAAATATTACTGGATTAGTTCTTGAATGGTAGTAGATCAATGTATATATGTAGGTGAAATCTTTTGGCAGGTGAGGATCTCATGCGTTCCTCCCTATGTTGATTCAGTCTTCTTTTACACAGCAAAGTGGCTGTTTGCAGACAAATGGCGGTTATAAGTGGCTAGTATCACTATAAGTGGCTATCAGTGCCCTCAGATTGTGCCAATAGGCTCATTAGGGAATTATCATCAGTGAATCCTAATCCTAACCCTAAAGTAATTCCTTTTTCCCCGTAGAATTAATGAATCTATTCAGGAGTAATCTGAAAATAATTTCAGTAGTTTTTCATGTACTTACCGTACATGAAACAAAATGAAAATAAAATGATCTGCATCTCTCTCATATTAAACAAACCAAAAACAAGTAATCTCTTGTCCTGCCAACTGTAGAATCCTCTCCCTATAAATATTTAATTCTCTGTGAGAAAGTGCAGATCATTGTCAAACTGACATGCAATGTTTGATTTTAAAACCTAATATGTGTAATTAACCCAGTGAAATATATATGTATATTTTTTTATTCTCAAAACAACAACAAAAATCTGACTAAATCAGGAAATAAAACAGTAATATTGGCTGTAAAGAGAGTGGAGACAGAGGACACTCTGAGTTTACTGAAGAAAACCTGCTACTGATCAGGTTAGCTCTGAGGAGAATGTTACTTCAGTGACTGAAGT
>NW_015157699.1:0-1249 GCF_000732505.1 Cyprinodon variegatus
AAATTTTATTTTTTATCTTTTCCCACTCTAGGGGAAAAGTTTCTTCCCCACTGCCATTAGACTGCTGTATATTGTGTAAAATGGATTATTTTATTTAATTAAAAAAAATATTAAAAAAATAATAATATTAGAACTGTAGATATACAGTCATATGTTTATATTACTTTTTTATGTATTTATCACTGTTTTCAAGGCTGCACTTTTAAAAAATGAAATTTCCTACAGCTGTTTTAAATGAAATGTCTTTTCATATACAATCGTGTATACTGTATACAAAATGACAAAATAAATCTGTCTATGTCTATCTATGTCTGTGAAATATGTGGGTCAATCTTTCATCTTGACTACACTATGTGACAGTCATTATATAACGGTAATTTTCACATGCAAAAACTTGGTCTCAATAAAGGTAATATTCTGAATTTTTAAATCTAGCTGTCAAATTTTTAGCTTGTTTGTTTTTATGTAACGTATTACTAAGGGCTAAGACAAGGAGTCAGAATACAAACTTATATGTGAAAGTGTTACAACTTAAACTATAAATATTATTTAAAAGAAACAATTAACACCTTTTTTGGTTGATATGACCAGGCCTGGACATATAAATTCAAAGGCTGTTATTACTCCATCAGTTGAATTTCCCATAACTAATTTGACAGCAAAAGGACAACGATCACTGTAAAAGTCACATTTATCCATTCAATAAAGATCTCTACTTTTGCTGGATTTATTAGCAAAAGTAGAGTGAAGCATATTTAACATTAAAGGCAGCGATTTGACTGAAATATGTGCAACGTTATCATCTTTCTACTCACTGTTACTGATGCATCTTTTTTTTCTGTTTTTCCTTTCCTGCTCTATTTACATTGCAGTGTCCATATAATCTGTAAAACTCCCTGCATAATTATAATAAAGCAATTTATATGCATTAATCAAGCGGAACACTATGGCGATAGCCGTACTGCTCCTCTTATGAAAGTAAAATCTGTTGGGCTCTTTTTGGCATCAAGACAATTATCCTTATTGACACATTGACAGACAGGACACTGTTAAAAAAAATAAAAAACAAAAAAATAAACAGACATCACAGACTCACTAATTAGGTGAAGGTGAAATGGCACCAAAAAAAAACAACAACAGGTCAGTAGTTCAAAAATATATATACTATCACTTGAAACTTCAAACGTGACAAAATCTAATCAAATATTTTTTTTTATTCCTTCATGCTAATAATTTAACCTAAAAAAAA
>NW_015157700.1:0-1249 GCF_000732505.1 Cyprinodon variegatus
TTTTAATCAATGCTTTGTTATCATTTAAGGTGTTGTTGCTAACTATAGTTTCATATTCTTAAAGTGACAGCGCATGATTACCAAGAACAGACATGAGTGTTAATGAATAGACATAGGGTGAAAATACATGCATTAAATGTCAAAAGCATTGGGAAAGGATTCTGACCAAAACAAGCTTTTGCAGCTTTTTTTTGTTGGCACATATAGGGGGGAAAAACATTTGCCTTTCTTGTGGTTTGTAGCACATTGTTTACAATCAACTAATAAACATAAGGATATAGATAAGTTAATTTGAAAGCCAGATGAATTGTCACGAGATTTGTCAATTCACAAACTCTTAAAAATACATTTTGCCAGAAGCCAAAAAAATGTATTAGCCTACTTCCTGAAATGTTTCTGACTATTGATTTGATTTATTAGTTAACTCCACCAGTTAAAAAACAAATTAAGAATGTGATACATCCCAGCTGCTACTGCTGCTGTGATTGGGTAAAAACTCGAAATGGGAGTAGGGGCATGGGAAGAAATCCACTTTGGCGATATATCGGAATTTTTTTGCCTGCCTCATAAAATATTGATCTTTCAGTTCCTAGTATCGATTTTTTTTAAAAACAAAATTTTTACCTAAAGCAATGAGGGGAAATGGGCTCCTCTGCACCGCCACTCTGGCAAAGACATCAGCCGTTTCTCAAATCACTAGAACGCAAGTACGGAATCGCATCCTCGCCAAGTATGTTCTTGAAAAGAACAGTTAGCCCCGGCTGCCGTTACCCTTGGAGCTCCGCTGGTTGCCACGGTCCTCTCAACTTCAGAAATGTTTCTTTTATTTACACATTAAATCGGTAAATGGACCATATAGGGACACTTTAAAGTATAATACTTTAGTATAATACAGACTTTGTCCGTTCTCGGTCTGCTGTTCTAGTGAATTGGTACAGTACTAGGGCTGAGGCTGATAGTTTCATGACTACATGAGAATGCACAAGTAAACATATTGAGAAACAGCCTTAGAAATTTAGACTTAGACAACTTTTATTGTCCTTTTGCATACACAGAGTTTATACAAAACAAAATTTTGTTCTGTTTGTTCATTTCCATTCTATAAAGTGCAGCAGTGATCAAATGTAAACAGTGTGGATGAAAAAACATTGTGCAAAAAACACATTGATATGGAAGTTCAGAGCATTAATATATATGCTATTTTGGTGTGGTGTTATCAGTGCGAAGCAGAGTCTGTGACATGATTTAG
>NW_015157701.1:0-1249 GCF_000732505.1 Cyprinodon variegatus
TTGTGCGTTTAGGCCAGGGTTCGTCTTCGTGTGGACGGGGCCTAAATAAACCATTTAGGGTCATGCATGCATGGAATGTGTCAAGCAGTTGCTTTTAAATTAGAGGTCCTCAGAGGCATATAACTTTTATACAAAAGCAAGCTCTCAAGAAACATGGATCCTTTGTATATACTGATGTGAACAATTGACAAATGCATTTTTGTTATGAGTTTATGGTTAATAAACTAACAGCTAAAGACACCAGATAAAAAACAAAGAGATGCCATATGTGGACACAATGTATATACTGTATATATCCCATGCATCTCTTCTTCCTTTGGCACATTCTTTTTCTTTGACTATTTGAGCTGATGTAAAAAGTACATTTTTCCTCTTTGAGATAAAATCAAACAATTAATCAATCAATCATATAGAAAGTGATTAAATTCTACTTGAAAGTATCACTGTTGCCCCCACTGGTTTAAACGGGAACTGCTGGTGAATTTTGGCAATACTGAAAAAAAAAAAAACTTGATCTGAACACCTAAAACTGCAGCTCCTATTTCCTCTCCTTCACCTTTTGCAGGCCCGACAGTAAGAACTCTATCCAGGGTAGAGGAGGAGCAACAGACTGCTTGAGGCTTCCTGGATCCAGCACAGCAGTCTGGAGCTCCTCCTCTACCCTGGATAGAGTTCTTACTGTCGGGCCTGCAAAAGGTGAAGGAAAGGAAATAGGAGCTGCAGTTTTAGGTGTTCAGATCAAGTTGTTTTTTTCAGTATTGCCAAAATTCACCAGCAGTTCCCGTTTAAACCAGTGGGGGCAACAGTGATACTTTCAAGTAGAATTTAATCACTTTCTATATGATTGATTGATTAATTGTTTGATTTTATCTCAAAGAGGAAAAATGTACTTTTTACATCAGCTCAAATAGTCAAAGAAAAAGAATGTGCCAAAGGAAGAAGAGATGCATGGGATATATACAGTATATACATTGTGTCCACATATGGCATCTCTTTGTTTTTTATCTGGTGTCTTTAGCTGTTAGTTTATTAACCATAAACTCATAACAAAAATGCATTTGTCAATTGTTCACATCAGTATATACAAAGGATCCATGTTTCTTGAGAGCTTGCTTTTGTATAAAAGTTATATGCCTCTGAGGACCTCTAATTTAAAAGCAACTGCTTGACACATTCCATGCATGCATGACCCTAAATGGTTTATTTAGGCCCCGTCCACACGAAGACGAACCCTGGCCTAAACGCACAA
>NW_015157702.1:0-1248 GCF_000732505.1 Cyprinodon variegatus
CGCTCTCAATCTGCAGGTTTACTAGTGGTTCCTAGAATTTCTAAAAGTAGAATGGGAGGCAGATCTTTTAGTTATCAGGCTCCTCTCCTGTGGAATCAACTACCATTTTTGGTCTGTGAGGCAGACACCCTGTCTACTTTTAACACTAGGCTTAAAACTTTCCTCTTTGACAAAGCTTATAGTTAGAGTGTATCAGGTTATCCTGAGCTATGTCTATAGTTATGCTGCTATAGGTTTAGACTTCTGGAGGACATAGGGACCCTCATTTAATCATTCTCCTTCATTCTATCTCTGTTCTCTCAATCAGCAGAATCTGTTAGTTCATAAGAGATCACACTGATTTTTTAAGATAAATTGGTGTTTTTTAACAGATTTCCCAACTCGGCTGGCACAAATCTAATTTCCATCACATATAAATATTTGTCATTTATTCTAAAATACTATGATACATGTAATGGTTTTCACCAGAAGAACAATTTGATATATAGTTTTAACTGTTTATGCCTTTATTGTTAAACACATACATTTATGGATTAGGTAAATTAATTGTGATGAGGACAAGACACAAATCTTATGTTCGCCATAACCTGAGATATAGCATTGGAATTGCTAGATACATTTCAAGGTGTAAATACCTGTGTTTTTAATTAAAATGGAACATTATCTCTTAAGTTATGAAGGTTTTAATGAGTAAGTAGAATTGAAACATGTCAAAAGTGTTATTTTATAATATTACCACACTGTTGTAATTAGATAAATAAAATGTCAGAACAAGGGCTTTGTATGTGTATCTATAAATTACGCCTACACATGTAAATTGAATTTCCACCCCACCATTGTAATTTCCACCACACCATTGTAATTTACACAGAACCATTGTAATTTCCACCAAAGAATGCAATGTGGTGGAAATAACTATGGTGGAAATTACAATCTGACATAAATTTGGGGGAAAATCTATGCTAGCATTACATACTAGCTAAGAAAGGGGCTAAAGCATTTTATGCTTACAAAATACATTTATGTGTGTTAAAATAACAATTTCCAATCTGCCATTTGACACAAAACTCATATGGGTGAGGAGAACATGATGTAATAACGTAAAATCAAGGGCCCAATGTAAAAAAAAAAAGAAACGGCGTTCCCCTTTAACCCTAGCCTGACGTAGTCCGACTCAATTCTAGTCAGAATATGAGTCTGATTCTGCTCCATAGAGCTGTGATTATGGGGCGTGTTTCGAACGAACCA
>NW_015157703.1:0-1248 GCF_000732505.1 Cyprinodon variegatus
ATCAGGTTAGAGAACAGGAACCAGGAAGGCATGAAATGACACCACGAAACTTTGACTCGGACAGTGTTGATGCTTTTTACTCAAATGTTTCCGCCAGATGTTTTTTTTTTTTTCTGGTCCAACAGTTACTGAGACACATTGTTTCACTTCCACTTAACAAAACTCCCATAACGTTACTTTGAATAAACCAGTAAGTAATAAACCTG
Organism: Cyprinodon variegatus; assembly: GCF_000732505.1. NCBI lineage: Eukaryota > Metazoa > Chordata > Actinopteri > Cyprinodontiformes > Cyprinodontidae > Cyprinodon > Cyprinodon variegatus. The sequence continues at coordinate 207 of NW_015157703.1, forward strand.
AAATATCACTCGCTCCAATAGTCACTTCTTCCCTTAATGTTTCACTTTCCTTTTTGAATCTTCTCATGCATATCAGCCCAACCATAATCTACCACCTTAAATATTTCATTGACATTTTAATCATACATGTATTTATTTATTATTTATTGCAAAAAACTTAAATATGTTAAATATGTTCTTAAGAGTCAATTTTCGTGAAATTGTGTTGTTTTTATATGTTAGAAATTATTGTCTCATTGTTATGCCTTTAAATATTAATTGTCAATGCCACCATGTTTCACAAGGGAAATTAGCTTTCAAAATACAATCCTAAATAAAAACACTTTAGCTTGTAGAAATGTTTTATTCAGTAGGAAATAGTGTGTAAAAATGTTTGTCAATATTGTAATTATGGAAGTGAAATAGTCTAATTGGAATCAGTCTTTTTAAAACACTAAATTTAAAACATTGATTTTTTTTAGACATATTATCTGATTCCAATGAGACTATTTTACTTCCATATGTAATGCTACCCAAACGTATTAATGAACAGCAATAACATTAGGAAAACATTCTAAAAGCTGTTTTTCTTTAAACATATTATGGAATATCTATGCATCTAGTTATGATATGTGTAGATGTTGTTCTAATTATTTTTGACACACAAATGGAACCCCATTTTATTATTGTTATTGTTAATTATTATTTTGTTGTAGAGCAGCACACTGTAAAAACGAAAAAGTTAGTTCAACTCAAAATTTCAAGGCAACCGACTGCACAGAATTTTTGAGTTGAAGGCATCAACTTTAATTTTTTAAGTTTTGTAGAACTACACTTATTAAGTTGTGTCAGCTAAGTTTTTCAAGTTCTGCCAAGTTTTTTTTTATTCAAGTTACTGGAACTTTCAAGTCTGTAAAAACTTATTATTTTAAGTTCAGATTATCTGTAAAAAGTTATTTTAAATTCAGATTACCATCCCCTGTAATAACTTACATTTTTGAGTTTAAATCCCCCACCATTAAATCATCCACTGACAGTAAACCATTCATCCATTTTCTTACAC
>NW_015157704.1:0-1248 GCF_000732505.1 Cyprinodon variegatus
AATAAATAAATAAGCATACAATTAATTGCCACCAAAAATACAATAAACAAATAAATGTAAGTAGAAATTAAATTATACAGTAAGACATAAATGTATATAACACTTTTAATTAGCTTCTTTATTTATTTGCCTTTGTAATATTCACCTTATTTATTTTTTTGTCCTTTATAATCTTCAACTTTATTTTTTAATTACTTATATTTTTAAGTATTTATTTATGTGCATGTTATAATATTTTTGTTTGTTTTATTCTTCCTTTGTATTTTTTTTACCCTAGTTATTTCTTTGCCGCTATTTATTTCTGTCTGCCCTTTTTTACATTTCTGTCTGCATTTCTGCCTCATTATGCAAATGAGGAGGGGGCGTGTCCTAGAGAGTCAACTTCTGCTCATTGGTTGGTGAGCATTTTACTGCATCGGTCGAATCTACAGGGGGAGAGGAAGGTCTGAAGTCGAGTCTGAAGTCATTAGAACGCGAGTAGCGACTCGTGTCCTCGCCAAGTATGTTCTTGACGAGGACAAACTTTGCCAAATACAACAGAAAATCGCCATCATAGCCAGTGGTCCTTCACACACGGCTATGCCGAGAGAGGGGCTGCCGTTAGACCTGGCTGCCGTCAGCTTCGGAGCTCCGCTGGTTGCCGCGGTTCTCTCAAGTTCGGAACATTTTCTTTTAAATTCTGCATTCAATCTGTGAATGGGCCATATGGTGATGCTTAAAAGTATAATGTTCTCGCCTCAAATAATCTTAAAACGTACTTTTATTGAACAACAGAAAAGAGAACATTTAACTTAGTACTCTGATCTCTGTGAGTTAAGAAGATGGGCCGCCAACCAATGAGCAGAAGGTGTTTCTCTAGGACACGCCCCCTCCTCTTTTGCATAATGAGGCAGAAATGCATACAGAAATGTAAATACGACATAAATAGCGGCGAAGAAATAACTAGGGTAAAAAAATAGAATAAAACAGACAAAAATATTATAATATGCACATAAATAAATACTTAAAAATATAAGTAATTAAAAAATAAAGTTGAAGGTTATATAGGACAAAAAATAAATAAGGTAAATATTACAAAGCCGAATAAATAAAGAAGCTAATTAAAAGAGTTATATACATTTATGTCTCACTGTATAATTTAAAATTTTCCTTACATTTATTTGTTTATTGTATTTTTGGTGGCAATTAATTGTATGCTTATTTATTTATTGAGCATTTATTTATTTCTGTATTTATTTTTAAATATGG
>NW_015157705.1:0-1248 GCF_000732505.1 Cyprinodon variegatus
CGTTATTATTATAGTTTAAATAGAAGAATAAGCAATATCTGCTAAAAAACAAAACTAAACGAAAGGAGCAGCACATATTAGGGATCGGTTAGACTGATGTCAAAAGAATCGCTATCGACTTTAAAACAGAAAAAAAACTAAAACTTATCAGTAAATCTATCCATCTATTTGTCCCAAGTGGGGTCGCGAGGGGTGCTGGTGCCTATCTCCAGCAGTCAATGGGCGAGAGGCGGGATACACCCTGGACAGGTCGCCAGTCCATCGCAGGGCCTTATCAGTAAATCTCTAGAGTAAAATAAACTAGACAGTGGCGTCGGGTGCAGGAGTTGCCCTGCAGTAGGAGGGTTTTCAGTCAAGCCCCAGCTCCGGATTTCAGTGTCGTGTGTCCTTGGGCAAGACACCCGCATTGCCTACTGATGGCGGTCAGAGGGACTGGTAGCACCAGTTTTAAAATTGTAGGGAAACAGCTGTTCCAACCGTTGTATTTCCAAATTGCAAGACTTTACACACGTGAATAAAGTGAATGTGATTGGTTGATTATTAAAGTTTATTTTGGAGGAAGGTTCACAAGCAATTATGGTTGTGACCGTTTTGTCGGAAGCATCTTGCTAACCAGTTAGCAACTTAGTGCTAGTAAGTTCCCAATGGGAAATAACATTGGGACCAAGTAGCACTAAATTGGTGACTTAGAAACGACACTGTCAAGGAACGCTATGGACAGAGGAAACATGGAAGAGGAGGAGAGTTTAGTGTTGGAGGTCGCGGATGAGTCTCCTCATTGTTTATTTAGAGGAGGAAAGCGGGGATGAAGATGTTGTGGAAGAGGACGCCAGGGCGGCAGAAGCTTGGTTTGGTGTAGAAGGCTTCCAGCCGTACATGTTTGAGCCCTTGCCTCGTAACGCTGCCAGTTCTGTTAGCTCAGAACACAGACGTCCATCCCCGTGAACACTGGGGCGTAACTCGATGGGAAAGTAAATGATTCTTGCCACCATCAATGTGTGAATGGATGAATAAGTGAATGTAGTGTAAAGCGCTCTGACTTGAAAAAGCGCTATATAAGTACCGGCCATTACAGATTACAGAGGGCTGGCGAGCATGCAAAGAATGTCTGTGGAGGCAGCGTTTCAAGAAAAGACGGCGGCAACAGTGCGTTCATCCATGATCATCTCGATGGTGGTAACATGGTTCTGGCTACCTGTGATCTAAGGCGTGGTGCATTCATTGGCAGATTTTGTCAAAACTTTCTAG
>NW_015157706.1:0-1248 GCF_000732505.1 Cyprinodon variegatus
AATGCATGTGTTAATGGAGCACAATAATACAGATGTGCCAAAAGTGCTAAATTGATAATTTACATGTAATATACATATATTTATTACATTGTTATGGTAAGTACATATTACTTATAATTTCAATGACTTACAAGTACATGTCTGTTAATGCTGCAGTATTTTTATGCAAATTATGCATGCATTATGCAATATACTTTTATGCTGTCTGTACATTAGCCTTTAAAAATTTTCTAGTTGCTTTTTTTTGCATCGATATAACATGCAATATATTTCAGCACATGACTTTTTCAAATGAAAAATATACCAAACACTATAAAAACGACAGCATCGTGCATTTAATCAAAAATTACTATATTGACATATAACAGTGAATTAATATTTCTATTTTCTAAAGTTAGACACAGTGTCAGATGCTAACTCAGTCAATGTCTTCGAGACAGTCCAGACTAATGTTACGCTACATACTAAACTATAGGATACATTGGCGTATATATGGATTTTCTTGGTTAGTACATCCAATGACTTTAAAATTACCTCTTGAACATCTTCCCACAGCCAGAAAACTGCTTGTTTTTGCAGCCAAATGGTACACACATAGGCATTTTTATGACTCGTCTCTATGGGAGTTGGGAGTACCAATATGGCGGCAGGTGGCTTCACTTTTTTTGGGCTACGAGCAATCCAGTGAATAAATAGGGATCAGTGCTCCTATCCCCTGGCTCCCTTCTAGATCCTTCTGTCCACACCTGCTCCCGTTCAATTGATGACTCCATTCTTTATTCTGTTTGGCATTTATATTCCTCCTCTGCAGCTACTGTTTGCAGGATTCTATTCATTCCCTCCTTAACCCATGTGTTCCTCTTTGCTCTGGTTCCAGTGTTCCTTGATCAGTTATTTTTGGATTTATCTTTCTTTTGCCACTACTCCTTATTAAATCTGCAAGAAACCCCCTCCACTTCCGTCTCTGCATTTGGGTCCTCTTAAAACCTCCACACAACATGACATTCCATTATTTACAGAATTTGGTAATGTTTTTTTGTGATTTTTTTTATTTATTTTGGATATTTATGTTTTAGCTAGATTTAAGAAAATATCAGATGCGAGAAAATGTTGGTCTATTTTTCTTTAAACCAACAATTAAATATATTTTATGACTTTATCCATCCATCCATCCATCCATCCATCCATCCATCCATCCATCCATCCATCCATCCATCCATCCATCCATCCATCCATCCATCCATCCAT
>NW_015157707.1:0-1247 GCF_000732505.1 Cyprinodon variegatus
GCCGATAAAATGTGATATTAGTGTTTTGGGTAATATCCGACCATAACCGATTTTAATATCTGATGGAGACATCATTAATTCTGACTCATTTTAAACCCATACTATTACACACTTGCTGCCGTACCATTTCTACCTGTTCTTTGTTTTACATTATTTAGAAAGAAGATAAGAAACCATAAAAAGAAAGGATCTTGTATACTGGTTATAATGGAATTCAATCATCTTCTAAACTCTACAGAAACATTTTCCCAGCCACAGCCGGCAGGGCAAATTCAACATGGAGGATTTTAATGTGAGCTGCCGTGTATACTAATGAGCCGTTGTGGGTTTTGGCAGAGTAATATCCCTGACAGTCTACAAAGCTTCCTCTGCTGCTTGGCTCCGACAGCTTAGCCCCAGGCTGGCCTGTAGATTCTTCTAGAGGCTTAAGGGATATCTTCTCAGTCCTTTCTCAAACTTTCCATTTGGGTTCCTCCACGGAAATCATTTGCTGCTTGCAAAACCCAGCGGCCCATCTCAGTGAGAGGATATGTTCCACATGTCACAGATTGGCATTTCATCACAGTTCAGTGTAAAGTGCTACTCTTGTTTTGGTCTGAACCTCCTGGATTAGCCTCTATGAGCAGGAGCATTATCTAACGCCTCCTGTGGTTGGAAGTGAACTGATGAGTGCTCGCTTTTCCTCCTCTGCTATTTCCTTCTCTCTGGTGGTCAATCCTACAGCTGACTGCAGTCAAGCTGAGAGGTACAACCTTTATCTCCCATCAGCACTGCTGCAGCCTGCTGAACTCGGAGGGAAACTGAAACTGATCCAGGTAGATTACGCCCAAACTGGCTTTAACCTTCCATGTTTTATAGTCTACTGCAGTAAAGGAAATATTAAGGGTGAGGTCCAATTCAAGCTTACGATAACAGAGAGCATGTTTCCATCTTTAAGTGATAAATAAAGCATCAAACTATATCTGATTAATCTAAACTCATAACTACAATGCACGCTTTGGCAGAACTATGATGTATTGTGCAGTTAAGCATCAGATTTTGACTCTACAACCAAAACTAAATCCTCCTGAGAAATAAATAGATTTGCTCATCCATCCATCCATCCATCAAAACATGTTTGCCTGTAACTCCTTTATCTGTTCCCGAAACTGCAGAGGATGCACACATTCATTTAGTGTCAAGTTTCTGCAGTACTTCCAGCTACTCCCGAGGGTGCAGTCTGCAGAAAACATTAATTGTAGACCTCA
>NW_015157708.1:0-1247 GCF_000732505.1 Cyprinodon variegatus
TAAAAATAAGTAGTAAAGTAAAGTAAAAATATCAGAAAAATCTACTTGAGTACAGTAACGAAGTATTTGTACTTCGTTACTTCCCATCTCTGTAAAGCTGTAATCATGGAAAATAATGTATCAGTATTACAAGAATAAACTCGTACATTTTTGAGAATAAAGTTACAAAAATTACGAGAATGAAGTCGTCATCAGCCGTTTCAAAGAGAAAGCTCCGACCAGGATATGATGGCCGACCAGCTGAGTCCACTTTGTCTTAGATATACTGATAAGAATGTGATGCTGGTTCACTAAAATACTTCATATTTCCTTTTTTCTGAAACCGATGCCAAAGTATAACTTTACAAGATGGTCAACATTCCTCGTTTTAGGAAAGACGGTGCTTCTAGTAAGAGTTGGCATAAAATACAACTTTATTCTCATAATATTAGGACTTTATTCTTATGATATTACAACTTTATAATGATAGAGCATCATTCTGATAATATTATGACTTTATTCTCGTATTAATAAAAAAATCTCTAGCCTGGCTGTTATACTCTGTCCTACTAGTGTAACAACGAACAAACACTAAAAAAAAATAAGGAGCAGTAATTCATTATTTTAGATAAAAATAACTCAAAATAGTAACATTAAGAAATTCTAATCAATGGTTTTAGTGGGAATGTGGAGAATATTCTACAATGTCTGGTTTACTATTTGACACCCAGTGCAATATATATATATATATATATATATATATATATATATATATATATATATATATATATATATATATATGTATATGTCCAAAAAAAAAAACTGTCATATGTGGACATATGACAGCGTCCCCCCCTAACACCACATCAAAATATTGAAGATATATGTCCAACAGATTGAAACGGTCGCCTGAAGATCATCATTTTACTAAATTAGGTGCTTTTCTTACCAGCATTTTAAAGTTCTGGTTTACAGACTTCTTCACAGGACATGCTCTCCCAAAAGGTGATGCTGTTGATTGGTTGACATTGAAATTGAGGTAGAAAGAGGCGGAGCTTTTCAAACATCTTGTTTTTGTCTATGGTCAATGCTCCACAGCTTTTAAGTTGAAGATAAAATAAGAGAAAAAGTTCAAAGTTTAAATGCTTTACAAGACACCATCTGAAACATTTGGCATCCTTTGATCTGAAATATTTATTTCAACTCTGCTTCCCAGATTCACAGAAAAAACTGACCAAACATGAAAGGAAGCAAAAAAGTAAAGAAAG
>NW_015157709.1:0-1247 GCF_000732505.1 Cyprinodon variegatus
TATCTATCTATCTATCTATCTATCTATCTATCTATCTATCTATCTATCTATCTATCTATCTATCTATCTATCTATCTATCTATCTATCTATATGATGTTCCATTCTTTTGTCTTTTTGAAAAAAAGAGTAGTCTATGTTATTGGACTGAATCTATATTTTTGCCTTTATTCTAAGCTGGAAATATTATCAATCCTCTTTGGTATCTCTGCAAAAAGCTAGTATCCATCCCATTAATCAGTTGGCCCAGGGAAAGTCATTATTATTCTTTTTATTATGGAGCTTTACATAAAACCCTCAGTTTGAACATTTAAGGCTCATAGTGGGAAATGGAAGGCACAGATGCAGATACCATTGTAATGAAAAGAGTTGTGATCCATGCGTGTTTGCTTTGCCTCAGTGTTCTTTATCGCCAACTATAAAGGCCTTCCCTCACTAGCTTTACACCATCTTAAGAATGTTTCATTTGTTATCTATTTTTCTAAGGTTTCCACCTTCACTGACCCTTAATGTGTTGCTCGGGGAAAAAAAAAGAGGAATTTAACAGAATATTAGAAGGAAATATATTATGCAAAAGTGTATGTGGATCATTAAGAGGCTCAAACTGTTATACAAACATTAGTGTTTGAGAGGGACAATGCAGGGTGGCGGTTTTTACAGCTAGTGTGATTCTGAGGGTTCCTGAAAGAGACAATGCGGTCATAGAAAATATAAACTGCTGATAAATGATGGGACATAAAACTGCAGCCCATGTCCTGTCAAGCTCTGGTGGCTTCCAAATTTAAACTGCCTTAATTTTCGCCTCCTGTGAATAGTGCTAACATCCTCTTTCTCCTCTAGCTTGAAGAAAGGGATATTTTTGCTGAACTTTAATGAGATAGTGTTATGCTTGATTTGTGCCGTTTTGCATTTTTCGACATAAATGTGTTGAACCTATGACACTATCTATGTCAAAACAATGATTCTACGTAGAGGGGGACATTTGTGTTTAGGAAAAATTTGCCAAAAAGGGTTTTTAGATTTATTTCCTAATATTTTATGCCTGAAAATAATAAAAATTGTTATTTTCATTTGTTTAACCTTTATTTTACCATGAAAGAAAGAAGATTTGGAATCTCTTTTGCAAGGATGTAAAAAAAGGTCCACCCCTTCATGACCCCCATGTCAGTGGGGTGGACCCGTTCGTCCTTTTTAATTTGCATGTTTTCAAAACAAAAACAAGGTTTTGTGGGCTTCTGTATAAAACCTT
>NW_015157710.1:0-1247 GCF_000732505.1 Cyprinodon variegatus
AGAAGATTATATAATTTCAAGAATTATTGAGCTGTCCTATTTAAATCCATCTTCCTTAAATGATTTAGAACAACAAGAATTAGCTGAATTACAAATTAAATTAGACATTATGTACATGTATAAAAGTAAAGGTGCTTTTGTTGGATCAAGAAGAAAATGGTTGCAAGAAGGAGAACATAACATCCATTACTTTTTAAATCTTGTAAAGCATAATGCTATCAATAATTCAGCAGACTAAAAATTAACGACTCAACAACTGATGATCCTGATCATCATAAATACTGTTGATCATTTTATGAGAATCTTTTTTTAATTGATTCCTTATTAAATAATTTAATAGTGAAACTGATTTCTAACATCGACCAGAAACGCTGTGAGGAGCCAATCACCATTCATGAAATTCTTGATGCTATTGCACATCTCTAAACCAACAAATCCCCTGAAACCGATGGTCTAAGTGCCGAAATCTAGAAACATTTTTCTAACGACCTTGCTCCGTTTTAATTACAGGTATTTAATGAAAACATCAAAAATGTCTCTTTGCCTGCAACTCTTACTCAGGGCTTAACCTCCATTATACCAAAACCCAACAAGGTTCCTGTACTTCTTGATAATTGGTGACCTATTTGCCTTCTTAATACTGACTATAAAATATTAGCCTTAGTGATGCTAAAAGATTAAAATCAGCTCTTTATTCAATCATTGACGACACTCAATCTGGATTTATGAAAAATCGGTAATCACAAACAACATCAGACTTGTTCTTGATATCTTAGATGACCCTGATTTTGTTTCTGATAATGGATTCATTTTATTTTTAGACGTCTATAAGGCTTTTGACCCTGTAGAACATGGTTTTATATTTCAAAGTTTAGAAAAGTTTGGATTTGGACAGCATTTTATAACAGTTATCAAAACAACATCAGCTGTATCAGATTAAGGAAAGGCTCATCTCCCAGATTTAACATCAGCAGAGGAATCAGACAGTGGTGTTCTGTCTCCCCCTACCTGTTGGTTTTGGTAGCTCAGCTTCTAGCAGATCACATTAAAACCTCTGAAAGGGTTAATGTTGCTGAAAAACAACTGACCTTAACACAACTGACTGATGACACTACCCTGTTCTTAAAGGATAAGAATCCAGCTTCATTAGTGATCCAAGTATTAAATAATTTCTCCAAACCTTCTGTTCTGCATTTGAATCTAAAGAAATGTGAGATTATGGCAGTTAAAGATCGCACTGAGACATC
>NW_015157711.1:0-1247 GCF_000732505.1 Cyprinodon variegatus
GTTATAATCCTCATAGAGAAAAACTTTGAATATGATGAATTAATCAAGAACTATCCAGGCTAGAGTGAATATAAAAACCCAAATAAAAAAAACACAAAAGCATAATTTTTCTTTTTCAACATCAGTAATTTATTTAGGGCAGAGATTTTCATTAATCTTGGCAAAAAAAATAACTTAAGCAATACAATCTGTTTTTAGAGAGCCGAGCTGGAATTCTAATCACTGTTCTTAAGGATCTAAGAGACCTGCCATAAATAATGACACCATGAATATCTGCTTTGTACTAGAAAAAAACAGTGGCGAAACTATAATATTTACATTTCTATTTATAAAACCCCCTTTATTTTCCCCAATAGGCCTAAATAATTAATACCAAATGATTTATTTTCCATAATAAATCATTAATAAACATCCTTTGAATATTTTAAAACTCAGTTTTTAATTTTATAATGCTTTTGGTTGTTTGATATTTACAAACGTGTTATAAACAGGGTAAAAAGAAAAGCATTGGGGGAAAAAAATGTGTAAATACTTGATTATTACTGTTTGTTGAAGTGTGAGGAGAAATCTTAAAGCGCTGAGTCACTGAATGGGAGCAGTAACATGCTGCAGTTCTACTGCGCTCCACTGATCTGCTGGAGCTTCGTTCCCCCCTGGTAAAAACGAACAAAAGCTGAAATTTGATATACAGTGGAAAACAAAATAAACAAACTCCTATCAGCACTGCCCTCCTGTGGTCTAAGACGAGTGAAACACTGCAGCACCCTCCCCAGCTCTGCAAACACAGGCATGCCGCAGGCAAGCAAGGGCATCTAATTTCCCAACTGCTGCTGACTTTGTTTGATTCGCTTCATTCCTGATGTCAGATGGCATTCCTCAACTATATTGCTGAGACACTGTAATGCGTGTGTCAGAGACGGGGAGACAGAAGAGGTTTGACCGGCTAATCAACCTAAATCCCTCATTTTATACTTGGCAAGGCATCAACTTTTTGTGCTATTTTTCCCCCCAATTGGTTCTGCAGCTCACACTAGCACACTCACACAAACCACAGACACACGCTATGGCATACCACTAAAAGGGTAATACTCTGTGAAGGAAGGGCCTGACCCTGCATCCTGTACTGCAAGCTGTTACCGTCCAGTCATGCGGATACTAGATAGATAGATAGATAGATAGATAGATAGATAGATAGATAGATAGATAGATAGATAGATAGATAGATAGATAGATAGATAGATAGATAG
>NW_015157712.1:0-1247 GCF_000732505.1 Cyprinodon variegatus
CAATGGGGTTATCCTAACTGGGCTTTCCTCAAAGCAGAAAAGAAACCCAAACTGGATCCTAGCCAGTCATCAGCTATAATAGGATGAGGGTTAGGTTTAGCTTCAGAGAAACAGAGGCTTTAACTAGGGTGACCAAACGTCCGTATTTCCCGGGACATGTCCGTATTTCACGTCCTGTCCCGGGCGTCCCGTTTTTTTTTTTAGAAAGTGAGGAAATGTCCTGATTTTTTAAATTACCTTAATGGACCATTACATTTACAGGCACCAGGGCACTGCGAACGGCGCTGCGTGTGACGTAATCCCTGAGCCGCGTCAGTGCGGGCAGCCCTGTTCTTAATCAGAATATAGATTGCGTGGCTGTCTGTACGCCAACAACATGCAAAATCACAAATGTATGTTTACCGACGATTTACAAAAGAGTTTCCCCGCTTTCAGACCGGGTCGAGACAAACGAGAGGCCTTGTGCACAGTGTGCAAAGCAGGCACATATGTCTCTGTGTCCGATGGAGGTGCAAGGAATCTGAAAAGCCACCTGGACACCGAAAGTAAAGATAGTCTACTGATATGTTTGTTCGTTTTTGGTACATTTTGAGTTATTTTTGCTACACAAGAGGTATTTTTTGTTAATTAGCTCATTTGTTAATTTATTTTTTTCCAATAGCCTACAGAATAGACATTATTTCGTTCATTGCTCAGGCTGAGTATCATGTGTTATTGGGAGTTGAGAGTTATTGTTAGCTTTTATTGTTAAGTGAGGGATGTTTAGATGAGATTAGATTTCTTTCATTGTGCTATTCATTCATTACAGGAATTGTTAAGCATTATTAATAAATACATTTTTAATAAAATTATCATCTGTTATTGGAGTTATTGCTGTTGACTTTTACTGAAAAGCATTTTTAATAAATCAACTGTAGATATAGACATCTCTATGCATGGGAACAGAGATCCCAAACGCCAACCCAGACCCCCACCCCCCAACCCCAAGGTGTCCTGGTTTTTCCCTAATAAAAATATGGTCACCCTAGCTTTAACAAATTTCTTCAAATGCATTTTCAGTCGGTCAGAATTTACTATTTCATGCATATTGATAAGCACATCCATGGCAGCTTTACATGATCTGCCAAAATAAAATCAGATAGAAAAATATGTGGCTATGAAACCCATAAACTTCTTAGAGTGAACACCTTCTTATATCTGATCAATGGCTTCTTAATCTATCAGCACTACAAACAAAGCAAAGCTGA
>NW_015157713.1:0-1247 GCF_000732505.1 Cyprinodon variegatus
TACCATCCATCTTTACCTGCATAAACATAGAGCACACCATGGGCGTAGGTTTGCATAGGGACCATAGGGACATGTCCCTACCAAAAATGTTGGCCGGCCCTACTTGTCCCTACCAATGATTCTATGTGAATAACATATTCATTGTTTACAATACAGTGTTGTTGCAGCAGTCGCTTCTTTTCTCACAACTTGTTAATTCAAATTAATATTTTAAATGCTCAGTGTAGGTTCCTCTTATAGTTCCCACGCCCATGTAAATACAATAAATCTATTTACAGTCCCTTGAATGTATTACTTTGCTTTGTTTTACAATACAGAGAATATCAGCATATCAGATACAAAAAAAATAAGAGTGGGTTTTACCTCTGTTTGCCTCTGCACAATACTATTTCTTTAAAAGAAAACACCTGATAAATACACATACAACAGACATATTTAGACTATATTTGTTTAATAAGGCCTTTCGGTCTTAGTCACTGGTAAGTTCAAATGTTAAGTTCCCCCAATTTTACATTATTCGGAGCCACTGATGCTTAAAACATTGATAAACAGCATATTGTGTGTAGTGCTTATAAAATTTGTATAAATGTAGCAAAAAATGCTGCTTTCTCTTTAAACCAAATGCGCCCTGATGCATGCATAAAAAAAATAAAAAAGTAAAAAAATATAAATCACACCAAGGAACGCTGGTGACGGAGGATGTGAGATTCCAGGGTTAGAGAGCTCTGATCTGATGTATTTCAGTTCCTGCTTGGTTCCTCATGACTCAATCAGCTCCTCCCAACAGAAACACGTCCACCATAGAAAGGTTCCTTTATCATGTTTCTATAATTTCATCAATGCAACAAAACCTAAACCATGCGGTGACGAGCGGTTAAGAAGCGCGCGGTGAGAGCGTTCATTGCTCCTCCCTCACCTCATGCTGCTATGTGACATTTGCTCCAGGATAAACATTTAACTATGGATGCTTATTATATATTTAAGCCCATATAGTCATTTTCTATAGTGAGATTATACACTTAGAGCCTGCGTTGCCATTCGAGGCATATATCAGACTTTTATATTTTTGCCACTCCAGACAGATTTATTTTTTGGTCCAATATGGCTCTTTGAGCCCATAAATACATTGGCGATCACCTGGACAAAAGAATTAGCTGGAGATGCTACTGTGAGGCTGTCTACAAGAAGGGTTAAAGGGGACTGCACTTTTACTTCAGCAGCAATAACATTCAGGTTAAAGATGACCA